>NC_067477.1:85204889-85365008 GCF_947179515.1 Apodemus sylvaticus | reverse complement strand
TTGTTGTTGTTGTTTTTGGTTTTTTTTGTTTTTGTTTTTTTTTTTGCTTTGTTTTTATTGAATATAATCTTCATTACATTTCAAATGGTAAAACCTTTCCCGGTTTCTCCCCTCCCTGAAAACCCCCAACCCCTCCTCCCACCCCCTGCCTCAATGTATATGTCCCTCCACCACACCCACTCAGCCTCTCCACCCCCTCGATTTCCCTTTGTTAGGGCATCTATTGAGCCTTCACCTGACCATGGACCACTCCTCTCACTGATGCCAGACAAGGCATTTCTCTGCCACGTTTTTGGCTGAAACCTTGTGTACCCCTTGGTTGATGGTTTGGTCCCTAGGAGTCCTGGGGAGCGGGTGGCCTACATGGGACTATAAACCCCTTCAGCTCCTCCCGACCACCATCCAACTTCCCCACTGGGGACCCCATGCCCAGGACAATGGTTGGCTGCTAGCATCTGCCTCTATATGTGTAAGGCTCTGGCAGGACCCCTCCAGAGACAACCATGGAATGATCCTTTTAGTATGCATAATAGTGTCAGGGGTTTGGTGACTATAGGATGAATCCCCAGGTAGGGCAGTCTCTGGGTGGCCTTTCCTTCAGTATCCGCTCCACACTTTGTCACCTTTATTATTCCGGTGAGTATTTTGTTCCCTTTCTCAGAGAAACCAAAGCACCATCACTTCAGTCCTAATTCTTGAACTTCCTGTGGTCTGTGAATTGTAACTTGTTTATTTGAGCTTTTGGGCTAATGTACACTTAGCAGTGAGTACATACCATGTGTGTTCTTTTGTGACTGGGTTACCTCTCTCAGGATGACCCTTTTCTAGTTCCATCCATTTGCCTAAGAATTTCATGAATTCATTGTTTTTAATAGCTGAATAGTACTCCATTGTGTATACATACCACAGTTTCTGTACCCATTCCTCTGTTGAGGGACATCTGGATTCTTTTCAGCTGCTGGCTATTATAAATAAGGCAGCTATGAACATAGTGGAGCATGTGTCCTTATTACATGTAGGAGCTTTTCTGGGTATATGCCCAGGAGCGTATCGCTGGGTTCTCCAGTAGTACTCTGCCCAATTTGGTGGTCTGAGGAACCACCAAACTGAATTCCAGAGTGGCTGTACCAGCTTGCATTCCCACCAGCAATAGAGAAGGGTTCCTCTGTCCCCACATCCTCTCCTGCATCTGCTGTGCCCCCAACCTCCTACCCTCTGAAGGGGCATATTTCCATTCATTCTCCCCTCTCATACTTGATCATGTAGTTTCCATCTCTATCTCCAGGGGATTTCCTACTTCCCACACCAATCACAATTTATTCCCTTACTATGAGTGAAGTACCTGTACCATTATATAAGATTGTTTTGCCTATAGGAATTCATATTGTCTGACCAAGTCCATATTAGAATAGCTGTCTAATTTTTTTTACTTTTTTTTAAACTGGTGAAAGGCTTATTAGTGTATAGAAAAGCTCTGGCATGCAATTGAAAGAACGGTATTATTTCAAGGAAAACTCTTATTAAACTGACACTTCCTGAAAATTTCTCTAATAAAGCCCAATCAAATAAGTTATCATCATACATAAAAGGATGTATGTACTTGAATGAAAACTCTTCCATCCTATTCCTGCTTCCACTGGAACTCTGGGAAAGTTATATTTATTTTCTCAATCTATGAGCTTTAATTTCTCATTACTTTTCAAGTTTTTCAAATTCCATTTGTTATGTATCCTAATATAATATGTGTATCAGCATGATTACATAACATTATGTATTAATTAAGTTGGCTATAATAATGTACCTTTAAAAGAGCAATTAAAGAAATAGAACACTTACATTTATGAATATCCTTTAATGAGATTTAAACAAATTTAAGCAAAGTCAGCATTTTTAAGAGATGTTAATAAGGAAATATTTATGAAGACAAATTTGCTTCTCTCAAACTATGTTTATTTGATGTAAAAGATTCTTGTCTCAAATTAAAGAGGAATTAATAACATTCTATCCAAAGCTAGAAGAAAGGTAGCTAGCTATTTGTCAGTATTTTTTTTAATTTAGAAGAACTTAATCAGAAAAATTATGCAAAACAGCTAAAGAGTTAAGCAGTTATTAATATGTTGATATTCATTAAGATGAATGTGCAACATATCTTAGATTTAGAGCTTTTATATTACCTATTTATTTTTGTATATAATAATTGGGGCAAGGGTGTGCATGCCTTGGCACACATGTGCAGATCATAAGATAATCAGATTCTTTCTTATTTCACAATTCAAGTCTTAGGGATTGAACTCAGGTCATCATACTTGGTAGCAAGCATCTTTGCCTAATAAGCCATCTTGGCTTCTGTACTGGCTGGTTTTGGGTATTAACTTGTCACAAGCTGTAGTTATCACAGAGAAAGGAGCCTCCTTGAGGCAATGCTTCCATGAGATCCAGTTGTAAGTGATCAAGGTAGAAGGGCTCCTTGTGGGTGGTGCCATCCCTGGCCTGGTAGTCTATAAGAATCCAAGCTAGGGGAAGCAAGCCAGTAAGCAGGACCACTCCATGGCCTCTGCCTCAGCTCCTGCCTCCAAGTTCCTGCCCTGTGTGAGTTCCTGTCCTGACTTCCTTTGGTCATGAACAGCAATATGGAAGTGAAAGGTGAATAAACCCTTTCCTCCCCCAACTTGTTTCTTAGTTATGACTTTTTGTTCAGGAATACAAACCCTGACTAAGACAGCCTCTGTTAAGTTTTAATAATATTAGTATGCCAATGGTCTTCTAAGAATGAGAGTTAGTAGAATGCATTAAATATTTCAACATCCAATAGTATTAGAAAAATAATGTCTGTGACCAAGAATTGAAGGAAGCAAAAGAACTGTTCAGAATACGAGATGATTTTGCACTATTGTACAATTTACCAAACATGAATGGACTCACTCTTCAACAAATGCATAGCAATAGCAACTTTCAAGAAGTCAGTGAGTGATTTCTCTACAGAGTGGCACAGTAAACCTCTACTTTCTGTCTAGGAATTCCCAACAGTGGATGCTGTTGATGCTGTCTGTTGCCTGGATTACTATACTGAGCAATGCATTGATCCATTCTGTTTGATGCCTGTTGGAAGAGCTTCAGATTAGAAATCTAGCTAAGGCAGACCTCTCTTGTGAAATGGAAAATAGATTTTTAGAGCCTCATGTAGAAGTTATCTATAGTTTACCAACCTCAGCCTTGAAGTATTGAAACAGAGACTGTCATGCTCTTATCATTTGCCTTCTGCAGTGTATCTGGGAGCTTTCTCACATGTGTTTAGAAATGTATTCCTGCTAATATGTTGTCTTTTATTCCTTGCACATGGGCCATAAAGAACCAAAACAATACATTAGGTATCAAATTATTATGAATATTTAAAGGATCTTTACTCTTTTCTTCAATGTTAAGTTTTAATATGAAATAAAATCATATTTGTTTTTAAGAATTTCAGAATTATATTTGTGCTTTAAACTCACTGACAAATTCCCAGTAACTTTTTTGAAGACTAAAATATTAAAGAGAGTGGGAGCTTTATAAATATTATGACTTTCCTATGTACAGAACTAAATTAGACATAATTTTATTATCTAAGACTCTAGTTTGCTATGTAGCATGTAATAGGTGATTGTTAAACATTTGTGAGGGAATAATTTTAATTTGATAAAAATGACTATTGTTAACAATTGTATGTGATTTTAGAACTGTGTTTAAATTTTATTACTTAATCACTCTTCTGTATAAGAGAACCCCAAAGTGCATTTTGGTATGGAAATAGGAGGTACTTGCACCCATTCATAGCTTCCCTTAGTTTATGTACTACTAGGCTTTGCTTCATAAATCCATACACAAACTGATCCAGCAGCTACTAAATGTTTGACCATATGGACATTGCTTCTACAATTTACATTGTAAATAGAGAAAGGAACAGCATATGCGTGTTTAATAAATAACAGGCTCTGTGTTTAAAGAAAGACAAGAAAATGCTACTTCAGTGAAATTTTAAATGCATGCTAGTCATTAGGTTAAATATTAATTTGAATGTCAACAATAATGGGTACCCATGTTATTTAAGGAAGTCATTAGTTCACTGTTTAGTCAATAAGCATATTGATTAAAATTAATTTATTACAAAACGTCTCCAGTAACACTTCATATCAGTTTTTCTCTTTAACAATTACCCAACATTTTTTTTTCTTGAAGAGGAGGGTATTTACTAAAAATTTGCAATTATTTGTTTTCTGATTGCAGAGATTTGGATGTATCAATATCATGTAACTCACGTGCCTCAAAGGTTTTCTCTCTGAGCTTTGTTTTCTTTTTCTTTTTATCTGGCGATTGCTTTGTCTAGCTGTGTTTCTTAAAATCAGTTGTGAATAGCTATTTTCAAGTGCTGCACACCAGTTTTAAAGAGAGACCGCAGGCTGCTCAGGGGTACTAATGAAGATATGCCCTAACTTTCTTTTTGGCATTATAATATTTGGACATCTGTTCTAACTCCTTATATGTGAAATAAAACTCATCCCAGATAGTAGAATAAATGAAGGGTTTCATTATCTTAAATGTCATAACATTTGTTTGAATTATCATGTGTATGTTTTAAATGCTGAAATTGTCATCTTGGTTTTGTTTCATCTATTTTCAGTCCTTTCAGAAGACTGCATGCCTGAACAATTCTCTTTTCAATTGCATTAATAATTTAAAAGAAATAATTTACAATTTATATGTAATAAAACTGAAATTGTTGTGGGTGCGCTATACAGTCTGGTAATTTCTAGAAGCATAAATATTTTACTGAGAAACATACCCTTTTAAAGCACAAAAGGTTTCTTGTTATAATGGCATTCTACTTAGTGACAAATAATGCATTTTAAAAAGCCATGTGTTGACCATTATTGTGGTTCCCTTTGTGTAATGGTATTATAGAGTCATATGTGTTCATTTATTAAAGTGTCCCCATTGTGTATCTCAGGAAGGACTTGTCTCTGAATTCCATGGGGCCACTGATTAGTGAACACTACATCTAGACCTCATGGGTCAACTTGAAACACAACAGGGATGTATTTGAGGTTTTCTTTTAGTTTATAAGGAACCCATAATTTGATGCTGATAATGTCAACAATGCTATCGATTTAATTTAAAATATCCATCACAAGCTCTGCTTTTTTCAAAGGATTTTTAGCACTGTTATTAATCAAGTGTAACTCCTGTTGAATATAAAATCATGAATGATACACCCATTAAGCTTGCAAAAGCTAGTGGCCCTATAGGCTGGCTGTCTAGTTTTCATTCTTTCGTATTAGAGGAAAAGAACAGCAGATAGTTTACAAGTAGAAAATGATTTAACTAAGTCATGGAAGAAAAGTATCACTTTACAAATGTGTCATTTTGAAAATCTGCAAAACTCTTAAGAGCTTTCGTCTTACTGCTTGTTTTTCCTTTTTGGTGTCAGAAAGTGATTGGCTTTCTCTGGCAAAGTATTTAAACCTGACTCAAAACATACCGTTTTGTTTGGGGCAAGCTTAAGGCAGTTGTACTTCTTAAGTAGAAGTCATTATGTTAGGGGTATTGCTAATTTGACAAATATAAAAGACGAATGCTTAAATTACTTTTTGCATTGTTACAGGTGTAAAAACAGATTAATGTTGATCTTAGGAGCAGTAGAATCATCAAAAAAACAAAAAAGCCACTACATTTCAAATATTAAATGAACACTGTCTCAAATTGTTCGTATGTTTTGAGTCAAATATGAAAGTTATGGTTAGTTTATAAAATAATAAATTAAGGCATTATAAATAAATTAGTATAACCAAAATATATTTTAAAGACAAAAGTTGAGAGATCACTATATTTTACTTGCATACTCATCCAATCAATTAGGCAGGTCCTTATAACTTTGAATAAATAACATTTTAACATATTTTAAACCTTCAAAGACTATTAAACATTAAAATTGATCTTTTGTGCTAAATTAATATTTTAGCAATATATACATTTACATATACTATATTGGATGATGGAATGGGTTTAATGTGGCAATTCAGTCTAGTTGCTTTTGTCTGTAGATTGGCATATAGTGAAATGCTGATATTTTGATTTCTTCTCAGAGTTGTCTAAGAAGTTTTTATATTGAGACGTCAGAGTTTTAGAAGGCTTTATATTTTCAGCATGTATTAATATATCAAGTATTCAATTAATATCTTTTCCTATTTCTTCAAATACAAATATAGAACATAAACTGTTTATATTTCTAAATTTGTTTAAATAAGCATTTAATATGTATTTGGAACCTAATCCTAAAATTACATTGCAAAATATAATATAGAACTCTTTTCAAAGTAGATAAATATGCCTCTAAAATTTGTATAAAATAAACATTCAAAGTATATTTGTTAAAAATGATCATGACTACACAAATATACAGAGATGGTTCAAACTGTAACTATGGTTTATACAATATACTACAATCAACAAAAATAAAATATCTTTTTTAATTCTATATAAGTTTTACTCTTGTGTTGTGCTCCTAATATTATTTTTTTATTTATTGTTATTGCATATAGACTACCAAAATGACTTTCCTTTTTTTATAGTAAACACTGATTCTTATTTGCGGGTTACTGGTGTAATTACTTTAATATGAAATTACTAGGATATTCAACAATTGAAAATAAGTGATTATGAAAACAGAAGTAAACAAAGGTGCTTTAAAGATGTTTGAACAGGAGTAGGTTCCTTGACATATGTGTTTGTGAGTGTGTGTGTGAGTGAGTGTGTGAGTATGTATATAGGTGCATAAGTGTGTGAGTGTGTGTGTGTGTGTGTGTGTGTGTGTGAGATATAGTAAAGTGGGTACATATGCTGAATGGTGGAGAGTTCTTTTGTTGTTGTTGTTTTGAAATATTACTTATGTAATGTGTATGAGTACACTGTCATCAGAGCCACCAGAAGAGGGTCTCAGGTCTCATTACAGATTGTTGTGAGCCAGCATGTGGTTGCTTAGGCCCTTTGGAGCAGCAATCATTGCTCTTAACAACTGAGCCATCTCTCCAACCACAAAAAGTCCTTTTGTATGGAGTGACTTTGAGTGTAAAATTTTGTGGCACAGGGTAATTACTCTATAGTATTTTATACGATCATAAATAGGAGAAGTCTCTGGAGATAAACATAGAAATATAGAAAAAAAATGACAAGGTGACAATCTAGCAAAATAATAACCTAGAAGGTTCCCTTCTTGGGACCATGATGACCCCAACCATTGTACAGGAGAGAAATTCTTTCTCATAGAGCTTCTTTCCTTTAATCTAGACATGAGGCACTTTGTTACCTAGAAGCAACTATTACACTTTGGTATTGTTGAGCAAATCTTACCTAGTAAGTTAGTATTTGAGCATGCAAGGTCCAGTACTGGGGGGAACCAATGTTATGTTTTCTCCCACAGAACCTTCGGAATACTGGTACAATTAGGTACAAATTTTCGGGTTTTTTTGTTTTTTTTTTAATTGTCTTTATATCATAAGCAGCAGCAAGCAAAGAGTGTGTTTGAACTTGCAATTTTGAAAACATAAAACATGTTGATACGTAAAACTATAATGAACAAAGTTACAAATCTTATACTCTTCTTAGAAAGTGTAGTATAATATAAAAGCTTTGTTAGCAAATGAATATAGTAGGTAATGAATGTAGTAAAATCTATCACTATTTAACATTATATAAATTGAATCTTTTTAGCTGTTTTATTTCTTTACATTCAAAATGTTGCCCCCTTCCTGGTTTACCCTCCAAGAGCTCGTCACACCATCCCTTATTCTCTTTGCCTCTAAGACAGATGGTGGTGCTTCCCTACCCATCTACTCACCCACTCCTCTCCTCACCTCACTCCCCCGACATCCCCTTTCCCCGGGGGAATTGAATACATCCTCTCTCTCTCTCTCTGAGGCCAGACAAGGCAGTTCTGTCTACATATGTGCCTAGGACCAGGGACCAGGAACCAGGAAACAGCCCATGTATGTTCTTTGTTCTGTGGCTTAGTCTCTAGGAGATCCCAGGGTTCCTGGTTACTTGATACTGTTGGTCTTCCTATGGGGCTGCCATCCCCTTAGCTCCTTCAATCTTTCCTCAAACCCTTGCATAGGTAGTCCTGACCTCTGTTCAATGGTTAGCTCTAAGTATCTGCATCTGTCTTAGTCAGATTCTGGTGGAACCTCTCAGAGGACAGCCATGTTAGGCTCCTGTCTTCAAGCACAACATGGTATCAGTACTAGTGTCAGAGTCTGATGCCCATGCATGGAATGGATCACAAGTTGGATCTTAATTATTATTGAATGTTATCTACGTGGCTGTGTTTGCTTGAGTTTTTCACCAAGATCCTTCCGTAACTCCTTACAATTACCTCTGAGGAAAGAGTTTTCCAGAAATCCTTGATGGAAAAGTATAGAAAACAATTTGAAAAAGAATCTTTCTTTATACAGAAGAACTAGTTTGCAGTTTGCTTGTTTTCTGCCTAGTAGAAAACTCAGTTAGTTATTTAAATTTCACATATCAAAGAACTAATACTTTAGAAGAATGAAGCAGAAAATTCTGAAACATTCACTATAACGCACAAGTATTCTGTATCTTTTCATACTATGGGATTAAAATTTTTTGCTAAACAGATTGATATTGGTAACTAATGAAAGGGCAATGGAATAAGGAAGAAAATTACTGCAATATTATTGTACTGACATTTTATAGCGTGTCATTTGATATTTGGATATTCATCCTCTACATTGTATAATTGTTGGTATCCTCATAAACCATAAATCAATTCCTTTGTTTTAGAAATGTAAATGTATATATGCAGTCACAAAACTATATGTCAATATAAATTTATAAGTGCCAACCTGATTTAAGTAAAACTTTACCTATTCTCTACTGTTCAAAGAACTTGAACAGAGGTACAGATAAGTTGATTTTTTTTAAAATTTTGGACCAAGATTATTATTTTTGCATATAGTTTGTTCCTTTCACATATGATCAATACTTAAGTCAAGACTTTCAAGAAAATGTTATAAGATTTCACTCAACATCTCATGTCCAGAGCACATCCTGCCAATTTCCAGTTTATTTTACTTATACAGAGGAAGAATAGTAGCATTTTATACCATTTTGAAAATACCGGTATTCTACACTTCAATAAAACTAAGCAAATGAAAACCTTCAATACAATCAAAGAGGACTTTATCAAATTTGCTGAAATTTCTGATTTTTCTACTTAAATTGGATTCACAATATTATTTTCGTTTTTCATGCCAAAAACCAGGGTGACAATCCTGGTGCCTTAGTCTAGACTGCCACTATGTCTCAAGTCTACTTTAGGTATCATATCTTTGAGACTTCATGAATGTAGCTTTCCTGATATTTCCAGTAGGTATAGTCTCACAAAACATATTTTATTCCCCTGGCTCTTAGAATCTCATAGCCTCCTCTTCTATGAATTTTCCGAACCTTAGATATAGGTGTGGTGTTGTAGCTAGATCAGTTTTGGTTGGGTACCACATGAGCATGAATTCTCTATGTTTGGATCAGTTATGGTTTTCTGTAATAGTATGAGTGCATATGTGTATGAGGAACATATCTGTACAGGTGGTACACATGCATGTGAATACAGGCAGAAATTGATGTGGTGAGCATATCATTTGATCATTAATTTGAAAACAGTTCTTCCTTTCACCTAGTTTAGTTGGTCAACTTGCTGTGGGAATTCTCTGATGGTTTTTTAATACTGAGATTCCGGATATACTGCCGTGTCATCCAGACTGATCTCTGTTCATTGTACCTGCATGGCAGGCACATTACAACTTAAACTGTCACCCTAGTCTTCAAGTCTACACTTACAGGAATTATTTTACATGTTTCTTCTTCTAGGATATTTTTAAATACATTAAAAGATAAATGTATATGTTAGCAGGCTTCACATAACATTTGATAAACAAATACAATGCTTAAGTATCTTATAAAGAAATGGCATCTGAAGCATCGTTTGGACAAGTTTGAATTGAAAGGTGACCAAAGCAAAATGCTTATTTTCTATTCTTACTTCCTTTGGATATCACTGTTATGGAGACCGTTCTTCTTGTGTCCAATCTTTGGCCTTCTAAGTGCTAATCCTATAGCCAGCATCTCTCCTTCTAAGATTATTTGGGACTACTCTAGAAAAACCAGTATAAAAGTGGAGGCTTCTTTGCAGAATACAGAGAGGGCAAAGTTTGTTGGACAAGAAAAGCAGAGGAGAGTTGTAGATAATAAACTGGCCCTCTCTGACTGACCATAAACAGAACTATAGACATCATAGCATAGAGTCTTATCTGGCCATAGTTTATAACTAATACTGATCCTTTGTAGAAAACAAAGTATATTGCATAACATTGCTGTAGATGGCATGTAGTTGTTTGTTCCTTTTAAAAAGTAGCCACACTTGTCAGATGCGTCTCAGAAATTATAGTGTGGTACTTTCAATTAATTATTTGATTTAAAGATTAGTAATTCTATTCTACATCCCCATAATCTGTATCACATTTACAAATGTGCAACCATACTTCCCTATTCTTTATGCTGATGAGCATTTGAAGTGATTTTTCCCTACTATCATGACTAAAACTTTTCTTTGTGAAAAAATATCAAAGCATACATTTCAAATATTACCCAAACAATGCACAGTGTATGCTATTCCATTACTAGTTTTGGATTTCCCTCAACTCTTACAACTCCAGCCATGGCTTCTAGCCTAGAATGACACTGTGCCCCCTCCTTCAAGAGCTGCTTCTTCTGCCAATGCATAAACACACTGTGTCTCTTCTTCTGCCCAAGGGGAAAAGTCCAGAGCAGGCTGCACACACCCCTGCTTGGTGGCATCAAAAGCTAAGACTAGCAAGGTAATTCCCTTCTGAGATTCTACAACTTTTTTAATAGACATACCAGCATAGGTTTAAATTTTCACATTATGTTAAAAGCTAACAATATTGTCTCTGCAGACTTCTGTGACTTTAATCTTATTCATATGAAGATGATTACATATCTATATTCTGCTTCAATGTGGGAGGTCTCTAGTTACTTTTTATGTTATAATGCATGATGTATTTTCTAAGAAAGATTGAATCCAAGTTTTCTAAATTAATTTGGATAAAAGTCTTTGATGGCAATCTCCAAACATTGACATACTGATTAGCTTCTTTCTTAAGAGTATGATAACATCAAAGAATTTTCAAAGTAGAATTATTTTATTTCTATTTATTTATATTCCACTCATTGCCTCTCCCTTTCAGTCCCCTCTCTTGCTGTTTCTCATCCAATCCCTTCTCCCATGCCTCCAAGAGGGTACTCCCCACACCACCAGGCCTCTCCTTTCCCTTGCGCCACAAGTCTCCCAGGAGTAAGCACATCTTCTCCCACTAAGGATTGAATAGGCAGACCTCTGCTATATTTGTGCCAGGGGCCTCAGATTGGCCCTATTATACTTCTGGCTGTTAGTTCAGTCTCTGGGAACTCTCTAGGGCCTGGGTTAATTGAGACTGCTGGTCTTCTATGTGGTTATTCTCAAATTTACCTTCTCCAATCCTTCCCCTCTTTCAACCACAGGGATCCCCGACTTCAGTTCAGTGGTAGGGTATACATATATCTCCTTCTGTCTCAGTCAGCTCTTGGTAGTGTCTCTTAGGCTGGCTCCCTTGTCTAAGCACATCATAGCATCAGTAATAGCATCAGTCTTTGGTGCCTTCCCATGAGATGGATCCCAAGTTGGACTGGTCATTGGACCTTCTTTCCTTCAGGTTCTTCTCCATTTTTGTCCCTGTAGTTCTTTTAGACAGAAACAGTTCTGGTTCAGAAATTCTGCTGTCGGTTAGTAACCTTGTCCCTCAGTTTGAGGTCCTGTCTTTCTACTGGAAGTGGACTCTTCCATTCCCCTTTCCCTGTGGGAACTGAAAGGCAGTCTGTTTTCTGATTGAGCTAGGTTTAAACCCTGGTGGCCCAGCAGGAGATTATCCTGCAAGGGATGGAAGGAATTTGCAAAGCTCCCAGATATCTGGCTCCTGATACAAGGTCTCAGCTCTCCAGAGTTCTGTGGCCACCAGTTAAGTAGGCTAACACCCCAGACCCAAGCCCCTCCACAGATAGAGGTGGCTGTGACTACAGATCACGTATCCTCAACAGATCTCCATTTTAATGAGGTACTTAAAGGCCGGAAGGGCTTAGCCAGGTAAGATCTTCGTCCCAGACACTCCTCTCTGCAAAAGATATTTAATCTCAGGCCCTCCCTGAGAAAGTGGAGTATGTTTTCACTCATCACAACTCTCCACCATGACAACAAATGCTTTAAAACCATGGACTGCCTCTTCTCATTGGGATCTGCAGTGCTGGAGCAATAGAGCAGGTCTTCCTCTAAAGAGCTGCATCTAATCTCATGCAGGAGTCCTCTCTGCATTCCCAGACATGGATTCCACCAAGCCAAACCACCCACTGAACAAGCCTAGGACACTCTCCTCTCCTGGGGAACCAGCTAAAGCTCTCCTCACCCTGTCCTTTCATGGTCACAAGCTCTGTATTATTCTCTCTGCTATGTCTAGTAACCAACCCCTGACATTTTATCTATAGACATGAGTATCAATACGCCTGTTACATACTCCAGTACTTGACATATCATATATAATTTTCCATAATCATCTTTACAAAGTGATTATTTTGGCCAATTTCAATGATGCAGGTACTTGAATTCAAGAATATCTTCATTTTCTGTGAATTCATAATAACAGGTTCTTTTCTCTCAGTAGAGATCACTTTCCCAAAGGGCCCATCACAGATAGAGTTGATTTAAGGAGGTGATGAAATGTCTGGATTTAAGGTATATATAGTTGTTATCTCACATATAAGTGTCACATGGTAACAGAGAATGACATGGATGTGACCAACTTCACTGAACTGACCACATGGTAAATTACAATATTAAAAATAATTAAATGTTAATAATAGTTTGCCATCATCTTATACAAAGTACTTGCTAAATTAAGGTAATTTTTTAACAACAGTGACAACATAAGAACAGAACTATAGAAGAACATAGGGAAGAATAGACATTACTAGAATCTGATTCTTTCATAAAGAGCAATTCTTTTACTTTATATATACTTATATATGTATAAATATATCTATCCAAAATCACACAGAAATTACTATTTAAATAAAACTGTGAAACTTAAATTTATTTTGCTTTAATAGAATTGATATATTTCATTTTACTTTTTAAATTCAATTAATATAAATAAAATCTTTTATGTTAAGTATAGAAAAACAACTTAAAAGACACAAAATATCTATTTAAAAATTATGCAACACTAAGCATGCTTTAGCATCCAATTTACTTTCAGAGATATTCTAGCATGTTCCTGAACCACATGGGCATCCTTTGTAAATAAATTATGTTGTATGGAATCATTGTGCTTAATTGTCATCACAACAGAGTGGATATATTTTCTGTAAACATAAGGAAGCTTTAACTGTAGTTGAAAAACCAATTTGTTGACAGCATGTGGCCTGGAACTCAAAGCCTGTTCTGGATTCAGTTTATGTATGCTAGAAAGTTGACATTAAGGTAATTTGTTTTTTGTTCCCTAATAATGACATTACATAGAGGTAGAAAGAATAAAAAAACAAATTTAAGACTTAATTTTATTTATTTTACATTTATGAGTATTTTATTGTGCACCTGTGTGCCAGAAATGGGCATTATAACATATTATAGATGTCTGTGAGCCACCAAATGATTGCTGGGACTTGAACACAGGACCACTGAAAAAGCAGTCAATGTTCTTAACCATTAAGCCATCATCTCTCCAGCCAAGAAAGGGTAAAATTAAAATGCCCTGTTTGGATTTTCTTACGTGATCTCTCATTAGAGAATCATAAATGTCTCCAAAACAATGGCTGTTAAGCAAGTTGGCAACAGCTGGCAGTATTTCTTAGGCCGCTTGGGACAGTGCCAGAGGGACAGAGTCACTAGTAAATCTGGTCTGAATTCTCCTTCAAATGAACACCTGCTGTCATTGTCCAGTGTCAGTTCCACACTCACAAGGCCAGCTCTCTTTGCAATGGAATCCATTGAAAGGGAAAAGGCGTGCCAGCATTGCACTCCGGCTTTATTTTCCTCTCCTTTTCAATTTTCTGAGTATCTTGGAGATAGAGATAATACTAAGCTTATCATTGGCTAGTAGGCATGATAATGCTCTACACGAGGAGTTTTCTCAAATATATTCCTGTCAGTTTAAATATTCTTTGGTTTCCATTTCTTCTCTTTCTCTTTCTCTACCTAGCTTATCTTGTATTTCCAGAACAAGATTTTTTTATTACAAGAGTACATACTTTAAAGAAAATCAACCCAAGTGAGTTATAACTAGAAGAAACAAATAATTTAAGTAAAAATAATTCAATGACATTCTCCAAATGGACAAGAAGTATTGGCTCTTCACTCTCTTAGGCACTGAGTCTCTTTCCTTTGCTTTTATGTAATTGTTTGCTGGATTTACACAGTCAGTTGTACTCCAAGTTCATTTCACTTTAGTAGCAGTAAAGTTAAGATTAATGCTTAAAAAAAAAAAACAATTGCAGATCAAGTAACATGTATACCACCAATAGCTTGCTTTAAATTTCTGTATAATTGTATAGCACTATAAGAAAAACACAAAATCTTAATATTACATTGACTTCTTAATGAGTATTTATACTTGTCATAAAATATGCAAGCTATTAGACCAAAAAAAAAAGTTTCAAAGTTTTTGTTTCAAAATTGCTTGTTACAAACATCAATTTGTGAAGACTGCTATGAGTAAATTTTGTTGTAAGTGCTGTTTCTACATTATTCAATCTATACAGTTCTGTCCTTTTTCTTGCAAAATAACTCAATTACTTGACAATTGATAGTGTGTAAAATGTATATAAATAGCTACAGCTTGTGCTGTCTTGCAGAGAGAGCTTCTTTGCCATCTGCAGCTCTTGGTCCCCCTTGCAAGTCCTTGTGCTTTGTTATGAATGAGCAAGCACATTAGCCTTTTCATTTCATTCATTAGACTCTTAATCCTTGATTAGTGTTTTCAAGAGTCTTTAAAATCCACAAATTCTTTACGTCTTTTGAGTCAGTTTTATTTTTCCTTTTGTCTTCAGTGTGAAGCAAACTTATCATTCAATCACAAAAGCTCTTTTCTATTAATGATTGGTAAATATATTAGTTTCTCATTTGAGTGATTAATTATGTATAGCCAAAAATGGGAAAATATCTCCTCAGTTGAAATAATAAGGCTGCTTAATATTGGATTCCATAGACTAAGCTCCAAAGCTTGAGTAACAGCCCTCCACCAATATCACACATCTGTTTGATTCTTCCATTAAAGAGAAACTCTGATTGGACTACCAAAAAGAAGGTAGCACCCACTGGGCTTCAGAATCTTTGCCTCTAACACTTGAGAGATGAGTTATATTTGTCACCAAGTCTTGTGACCTTCACTCTGTTGGTTTTCTCCATTATAGGAGATGGGTCAGAAAGCTGTGTGTGTTATGAACAGTTATTAGTTACACATCAGGGCATATTGAACAAAGTCTGAAACCAATGATTACACTGCTTTCTTAGATCACCAGGCTGTCATTGTTCTTTTACCCACAATCAGTCTCAAAGGAGCAAGAGAATCTAGGTGCGATAGTTTTTCTACTTAAGCCATCCTTTTTACTCTTATTTAGGAACATGTTTAACATGTTCTTTGACCGTATGACAAAATGTACTCCTCTAAGCAGAATCTAAGCATGGAACCAAAACCAGGAATTAAAAGATATATAATCGATATAGATATCAATTTCTTATATAAATATGGCAACTGAAAAATTTTGGCATGATTACGTAGTCATACTCTCCTAGACTTTACATTTAATTTCAGAACATCTTGTCAATAATATTTTAAAGAATGAATTGATATATAATCTTGTTTTTTAATTTGATAAGATATACAATCACAAATATCACTCCTCCATTTTTTTTCTTTTAGGATGCTTCCATTGCACACAGATTCCACATCATGAGAGAAAAGCACCCAGAGAAATTCAACAGCCGGTAAGGCAACAAATGATGGATTTTTAATTATGATTGCTATGGATAACTATGTCATTGCAGAAGATCACTGTGTACATTAGACCCTTCCTATGTAAGTACTGAATGAAGTTCAGAATAGATGTTCACATTAAGATGAAAGTATAAATGAATCAGTTTTCCTATTTTGGTTTTAATGGGGCTATAATGGAGGGTGCAGTGGCCATCATGTCTATTTCAATTTCATGTGTTTTAAAGTAAGTAAATCAAGTATATGTTGGAAGTTAATAACAAACAATATGAGCCTTTATGTGGCTTGTTATGTGAATGCTGATCATCCTTTTTTCCAAGGGAAAAACATGGAGCTTTGATTTGGTAATTTTCAGTGTTCTTGTTTACATAGTATCTCAGGAATCTACCCTCTGGTCCACTACCCCATGTTAGCTCCAAGTAAATGCCAGGAAAAATTGCCTTTCCAGTAATATCAACAGGAAAATAGTCCTTCTCTAAGTTGTAGACAGTGACATTTGTCCTTACTCAGGGAAACAGGAAAAGCTTGGCACTTTAGATTTTATTCTTTGGGGGTAAACTGGCCTCTCCCCTAGAAAGATGGGACAAAAGTAGTGAATCACATTCAGCTTTTGTTATACTCATATTCACTTGGTATTCCATAAAGTGTGAAACTGATAATCTGTATAGCTGTGTAGACATTGTATTGCTTTATATACTAGCATACGCTATATTGGCTAAGCAGATAATTGTCCGTTAATACATGTAATTTGGGAAATACTCCTTTAAGTTCTTGTGTCTGTGCTAATTTCATCATACACTAGAAGATGACATAATTTTCATGTATGTAAACAAGTTTATAAAAGAAATACTATAAAAATATTTCAAAAATTAAAAAATATTCCTAAGCTATAGATTTGAGACTTCTTTATTTATTCATAATTATTCATGTCCTATCTGATTGTTATTAAGTTCATTTAAATATGTTGTAAAACAAATAATTCTAGTGTATATTTCAGGAATTTTGTTGAGTTGTTTCTTATATTACAAATAATAATTTATGAGCCTATAGCAACGTGTTTCTTCTCTTATCAAAAAGTTATAAAATTTTCTATTGTTTTCATTTATTGTGGTACTTACATGCTTATTTAATTTTGGTGCTAGGGAAATACTAGCTTCATAAATGAAATTGGTAGTACTTTCTTCACATTTGGAGGAAGAGTTTGAGGCCTATTGGTATGAGCATTTCTTTAAATTTTAGGAGAATTCTGCTATGGGTCCATATGGCCCTGTGGAGTTCTTTCTGAGAAAACTTATTACTGCTTCAATCTCATTGCTGATTGTAGATCTCTTCTAGTATTTATAGCTCTTTGATTTAATTTTGGTAAGTCATATGTGTCTGAGAATTTATTCATTTCTTCTAATTTGTTAAAATTTTGAATATAAGCTTTTAAAATATCTTATTCTTAAAAGATCACAACATCATCATCAGAAAACTCTCAGATCTAATAAAGTAGCAGAACACAAAGCATATAGAACATATAAAAATCCAAAGCTTTTTTCATAACAATAAGAAAAAAGAATGGATAGGGAAAATTACATTCATGTTAGCCTCAAAATAAATATATAAATCCCTAGGGAATAAAAACCTGAATGATGATACAAATGTCCCCTAAAGACCAGAGAAAGAAAATGAGAAACACTAGATGGTGAAAAGACCTCACATGCCCATGGATTGGAAAAAGCCAGTAATTTAAAAGTATCTATATTATGAAAACAATATGCAGATTAAATGCAATCTCCATCAAAATTGCAATGACCTTCTTTCCAGAAACTAGAATGAAGAATTGCATCCTATAATCCATATAACAAAAAAGGCATTGAACTGCCAAAATAATCCTAGGGGGAAAAACAGCAATGCTGAAGGCTCCATGGTATTTGATCTCAACCTGTACTACAAAAGTAAAGTTACAAAGCCATCACCACACTTTGGTCTTTCTTCTTCCTAAGCCTCATAAGGTCTGTGAGTTGTATCTTGGGTATTCTGAGTTTTTTGCCTAATATCCACCTCTCAGTGAGTACATACCATGTGTGTTATTTTGTGACTGGATTACCCTACTCAGGATAGAAGGGTGATAGTAAGGGGGATGGAATAGGGGCTTTGCAGAGGGGAAAGTAGGTATCTAATGGGAAGATGTTTGCTGCATGCTACAAACTCTAAATTTTCTGCAATTCTATTATGAACCTGAAATGGTATACCAATGAAGTCTGTTTCAAATATTAAAATATTAAATAGTTTCAAAAAAAGTAAAAGATTGTTAGAGGCTTTTTCCATTTTGTCCTGATGCCTCTCCCTTATCAGGATAGGGGGAAGTTTGGAGCAATAAGCTTTTATTGAATAAGGAGAAGAAAGTCATGCTAGCAGAAGGAAAAACTTTTCCACAAACAAATATGGATTAATCTCACATAAATTCATATATATATATATATATATATCAATTTATATCTTTCTTCATTTGAACCAGTTGGGCACAGCTTTCATACTATCTCATAATTACATACTTAAACACATACATCTATAGTGACATATGTATATGGAACAGAAGACCAAACACCAGTGTAGAAAGAACTCAATCATTCTGGATGAAAAATGCGCTCCAATCTTTATTGTAAAGAGAAAGAAAAAGCTTCTACAATTTCTCGCCAAATGACTCAAAACCAAAACCTTCTGTAAGAAGAAAGCTTTGTTCTCTTTCATAAGACTAAGCCTGCCTTGCTATTTAAAAAAGACTTCTTCTGTCCCATGGTAAGGAGAAGCTCGCCTGTCCCTTCTGGTCTCTCTGTAGCTTCTTTGTTTTCTTTTTCTCTTTCCCTCTGTATTCTGTATTATTGCTCTCTTAGTTTTTTAAGTTGCATTCTGGTTTCTAAGTTATTCTACTCTGTATTCTTCTAATTCTGTTCTCCCCTTCAGCTCTGATATAACACTGCTCTTATTCTCGGTGTCTTTACCTCTAAGTTCTTCTTGAGTTCACTTCTGTCTAAAAAGTTCTCTTTCTCTTTTTGTCCTCAACACTTTCTTTTTTTTTTTTTTTCCTCAACACTTTCATATCTTGCAGGATACACGAACATAGGGTAACAAGTTTACTACAAGTTTACACATAGATTTAAATTATAAATCAAATAAGAAGTTTACAACAGAAAGTGTTTACATGTATATTTATTAAGAGTAATTATCTGGCTAAACATCTATCATCTGTCACAAGCTCTGTAGGATCATGGAGAATTAAAAACCACAATCTTTGTGACTCATTTATTCGTGAAGTTTTCTATAGATAAACCCAGTCAATATTTTATCTTCTGTCCTTGCACCTATAGTAAATTCTCAGTTTCCTTTTTATGACCTTTGCTTATGGCTTTAAACCTTGTAGAATGTACTCTAAGTTGTAAATGATTGTTTATTATCTAAGAACCAATTAACAAGCAACACTTGAATCCTGGCAGAGTTCTCAATGTAGTTTTGCTATCAGAAAAGATGTAACAGCAGTCCTATTATAAAAGAAATTAATTATTACTAATATAAATTAGGAATTCTTAAAGGACCATCATTAAGAATTAAGAGTTAGAAAAAGCAATTCTCAAATTCATCTGGAATAACAAAAAACCCAGGATAGCTAAAAATATTCTCAACAACAAAAGAAATTCTAGGGGAATCAGTATCCCTGACTTCAAGCAATACTACAGAGCAATAGTATTAAAAACTGCATGGTATTGGCACAGTGACAGACAAGTGAACCAATGGAATAGAATTGAAGATCCAGAAATGAACCCACACACCTACGATCACTTGATCTTCGACAAAGGAGCCAAAAACATCCAGTGGAAAAATGATAGCCTTTTCAACAAATGGTGCTGGTTCAATTGGAGGTCAGCATGCAAAAGAATGTGAATTGATCCATTCTTATCTCCATGTACTAAACTTCACTCCAAGTGGATCAAGGACCTCCATGTAAAACCAGACACACTGAAACTAATAGAAAAGAAACTGGGGAAGACCCTAGAGGACATGGGCACGGGGAAAAGTTCCTGAAGAGATCACCAATAGCTTATGCTCTAAGATCAAAAATTGACAAATGGGACCTCATAAAATTACAAAGTTTCTGTAAGGCAAAGGACAGTGTTAAAAGGACAAAACGGCAACCATCAAATTGGGAAAGGATATTCACCAACCCTACATCTGATAGAGGGCTAATATCCAATATATACAAGGAACTCAAGAAGTTAGACCCCAGGGAACCAAATAACCCTATTAAAAATGGGGCACAGATCTAAACAAAGAATTTTCACCTGAAGAAATTCAGATGGCCGAGAAGCACCTGAAGAAGTGCTCAACATCATTAGTCATTAGGGAAATGCAAATCAAAACAATCCTGAGATTTCACCTTACACCAGTCAGAATGGCTAAGGTCAAAATCTCAGGAGACAACAGGTGTTGGCGAGGATGTGGAGAAAGAGGAACACTCCTCCACTGTTGGGGGGCTGTAAGAGGGTACAAACACTTTGGAAATCAGTCTGGCAGTTCCTCAGAAAACTGGACATGACACTTCCAGAGGACCCTGCTATACCTCTCCTGGGCATATACCCAAAGGATTCCCTGGCATGCAATAAAGACACATGCTCCATTATATTCATAGCAGCCTTATTTATAATAGCCAGAAGCTGGAAAGAACGCAGATGCCCCTCAAAGGAGGAATGGTCACAGAAAATGTGGTATATTTACACAATGGAATACTACTCAGCAATTAGAAACAATGAATTCACAAATTTTTTAGGCAAATGGTTTGATCTGGAAAATATCATCCTAAGTGAGGTAACCCAGTCACAAAACGATACACATGGAATGCAATCTCTGATAAGTGGATATTAATTAGCCCAGAAGCCCTGAATACCCAAGGCACAAATCGCATAACAAATGACTCCCATGAAGAAGTATGGAGAAGGTCCTGATCCTGGAAAGGATTGATCTAGCATTGGAGGGGAATATAAGGACATAGGAAAAAAAGGAGGAAGGTGATTGGAGAATGGATGGAGAGAAGAAGGTTTATGGGACATATGGGGAGGGGGGGATCCGGGAAAGGGGAAATCATTTGGAATGTAATCAAATATAGAAAATAAAAATATAAAAAATATATATTAAAAAAAAGAATTAAGAAGCCATCTGTCTATACAGCATCACTACAAGAGAGTATAACTTCGTTGTTTTGCAGATATCTGTTCAAAAGGATTGGCTAACACCTGGTGATTGTTATGTGTATTTAATAATAAGAGGAAAAACATATAACTAGCAGGGATATTTCCTGAAAGGAAATTCTACTGGGTCTTGCCTGCACAAGTAAATCTGTCATTAACTATACAGTCCATGGCAAAACCATTTCAGGAATATCACCTGCTAGTTTTTAGCTCCTCCTTGTTGTCTACTGGATCTATTTTTAAAGACTTCAGTGTTACTCACTGAACCTGGAGACCACTGATTGGCTAGACTGGCTGCACAGTAAGCTCATGGAATGGCCTGCCTCCATTCTTTCCAGCACTGCACTTATAGACACATATGACCACACCCATCTTTTTCCTCTTTCACATGGGATCTGAACTCAGGTTCTCATGCCATTATGGAGAGGATTTACTGACCCGGCCACCTGCTATGAAACTTATCATTTGTTATAAAGAATGGCCTGTAAGGAGAAACCAGAAGGTGCAGATTTGCTAGTTGTGTGCTGCTCTACAGCAGTGTCTAAACAGATTTTTGTCTTTAAGGAAGTCAGGAATTAGTAGAGGAAATTTGTTTTTAGACAAGTCCAACGGTCTGTGAAGACATGAATCAGGATCTTCCTGTCAAAAAGGCAATAAAACAAGACACGCACTCTAATTTCTTTCTTTACTAGATTTTGTTTTTACAATATTTATTTTTAAATATATATCTACTATAAAATGATTGTTGGTCTGTACTCTAAAGCTTTTATTTGTGTACTTATTTCAGTTTCATTAGATGTCTTCAATTCAAAGATCAAAATTTTGATAAATGTAGATTAATCCTATGAGTATAGATTTGAATAGGCAATTAATAAAATGCTTTATGATGGAACCCACACCTATAGCTTCAAGACAGTTAGGCATGTACACTCCCACCTATAATTCTGTAGATTTCTTTTGTTTAAAGTCCCAAACATTTAGGCAACTCTTTTTTTTTCATTCATCCTTTATTTTATTTATTTTTTTAAAATTTTATTCGATATATTTTTTATTTACATTTCAAATGATTTCCCCTTTTCTGGTTCCCCACCCCCTGAAAGTCACATAAGCCCCCTTCCCTCCCTCTGTTCTCCCACCCATCCCTTCCCACTTCCCTGTTCTAGTTTTGTCTTATACTGCTACACTGAGTCTTTCCAGAACTAGGGGCCACTCCTCCGTTCTTCTTGTACCTCATTTGAAGTGTGGATTATGTTTTGCATATTCCAGTTTTCCAAGCTAAGCACTAAGACAAAAAATCTATATTAATATTTTTCTGAAAAAGAAAATTGTACATAAAACAATTAAATGTGACAGGGCAGATATCCAATTTCAGTACTGAAAAAAAGTCAAGCTAGAGTACACTTTCATATTTTCAAGAATTTTCAAATGGGCTTTTAGAAGTGATACTACTAAGTGTTTCAGATCAAGGCTCTTGTCACAATATGTTGTCTACCATTAATGCCATCTTCCAGCATGCTCACCTTGAAATACATTTATGTTGTATAGAACACTATATTTCTAAAATTATATTAAGGATATAGCTATATAAATAATTTGTACTACCCAAGCTTCTTATGCTAAGAATCCAAATAATTTGGAAAGATAATTTGCTGGTGCTTTAAAAAGTATATTTTGCAAGGTTTATATCTTATTCTTTCCAAGTTCCTAGATAGATCTAAGTTAACTGTTAAAATATAACACACTGTCTTTCTAAAGTTTAAAATAAAGCTGAAAATATATAAAGACTTCTCAGATTTAAACTCAAGGCAAAATAGCATTTGAAGTACACATGTTAATACAATTTAAAACCATATGTTATATAATATTGGTATTTAAAATATAAATATAACTTGACTGTTAGCGTCTACAATCATTTTCAAGCTGTTGTGATTTCACAGATAGTTCACCTCTTTTGGTTATATTTAGAGTACTTTAAATCCATGTTCTTAAGAATTCTTTTTATTAATTGCTCACTAGTCACTGTAAATTTGCTTCCATTAAAAATGATAATTATATGGACCTAATATTTTCAGGAAAAATATTTTAAATTTCAGAAGCAAGACTACTGAACAATAATAAGACATAACAAGTCAGGTGGAAGTTTCTATGCCAGAAGTTTTGGTTATATTTCAGATATTTCCTTTCACTTGAGTTCATAGAATTAATTCACTAGAACTGTTTTAATTCACATTTTAAATGCATTATATCTAAAATAATTTTCTTGGAATGAACTAAAGGGACCAGTTAGGAAACACTGTGAGAAATGATTATAATGGTATAATTGTTTTACTTGTACACTGAACCTTGAAAATATCTTGTCTCTGATTTATGCAAAGAGACATAGTTTTCTTAACTACAGAATCTAGAATTACCCTAAGGACAAATTTATTAGCATATCTGCAAGAGATTTTCTAGGTTAGGATAATGGAGGTGCTCATACAAATTTAAGTGACATCATTTGATGTGGTGTTTTCCCAGACTACATAAAAAGAAGTCTAGTTGGGTACCAGTTTTCATCTTTCTGCTTCCTAACTGCAGACTCAATGTAACAAGCCGTCTTGCCCTCTTACCCCTACACCTCCCATGTGCTTATGTTCTGTATTGCCTTGAATGTTAAATCAAAATAAACCCTTACTTCTTAAAATTGCTTCTTGGCAGGCATTCTGTCACATTAATGCAGAAAGTAAATAGTGTAAACTAGAGATAATGGGAATGGAGCCACTGTTCTGACAAACCTGACCATATTGTACTTAAGTCTTTGGAGTTGGTTTGAGGGAGGGATATCAGAGAGTTTGCAGCTGCTAAAGAAGCTCTAAAGGCATGAAGCTTAAGTTGATCATGGAGTCTTACTCCATGGTTTCAGAGAGGCACTAATACCTGGAAATGATTGGCAGGGTTATTCCCTTCAGTTAAAGCCTGAGAGACCACTATGTAAAACCATGACAATGAAACTCGACCTGCAGTGGGATCTCCAATACATTGAGGAGAAAAGCATTACATGTCTTCCAAGAAAAGTTACAAACACAGTTTAATATAACCCAAGAAATGGTCTACATGTGCTTCAGGCAACAAAGCCAGTAATCTGGGACTATCTAAGCCCTTTGGGGTCCAGACATTCTTATCAAAAGTCCAAGAAACCTTACTGGGAGCTATAGCTTTTGTTGATTTCACTATTGGTTTCAATCTTACTTTGGTCTGATCTTATGCCTCCCTTCCTTCCTTCCTTTAGAAATAAGACTAATTACTCTGTGCAACTGCAAGTTGGAGATATGTAGCCTATTTGATTAGACAGATGCTCAGTTAAGAGATTACCCTTGTTTCGGAAGAAATTATGCATTTCCATTTTTAACAGAATTGGAATTGTTAGACTGTGGGTACATTAAGTTTGACTGGATGGAGCATGCATTGTGGGATAATTAGAAGCCTATGGGTGGATACTTACATGCAGGGAACTATCAAGTTGACAAGTGTTGAAGTTTATATTAATTACTAACTTGGTGATACAATGCCCAACTTAAGAGATGAAACTCTGGGCATGTCTGTAAGGGATTTTCTACATTAGGCAAGTCAAGTGGGAAGTCTAAACTCAGGTCGTATGATTCCACAGTCCAAACTCTCAAACTACAGAAAAAAGGAAAATATTAGCTTAGTAGTAGCCTCATTACTTTCTGCTTCCTGACTATAGAGACTTAGTTTGCCCAGGTGTATTATCTCCTTGCTGATATACCTTTTCTGTATTGAAGTATTCCCGTGTAGTATAAAGAAACTCTCTGTTAAGTTGTATCTTGTTATGAATTATTTTATTGCATCAAGGAAAGAAGCTATTTCACATTTATATATTAGTTTTTACTTCTTATTCTCAATTTAGTTGGCTAGCAAAGTGTAATTATCAGCTACCTATTAATTCTTATGTGGTACTATATTAATATACAAAATATTATCCCCTATATGTTATACAAATACATCTACATATGTGTGTATTTTCATTTTGTGAACTGAATAACATATGGTATTCATCTATTTCCAAAAGCCAACAAAATTTAACTCTAAATAAATATTATCCATCTGAAAAGATATATTACTGAAACAATTTTTAATTAGTCAAAATAAATAGCTCATAAATCATACTTATTGATTTTTAAACTGCCAAATTACAGCTCCACATTCTTTGAACTGTGTGGATAATGCTTATCTAGCCTTAACTGAGAAGGGACATTATTCTGTACACTCTGTATTCCATTAAATATTGGAAATTATAATGTCTGGGAACAGAAAAACAAAATCTATCCTAAACCTTCTGTCTTAGGTCTCTGGGCTATGTAGCATCTGGTTCCTGGCCCTCCAGGTAATGTCAGGGGTTGGATTCCTCTTTTAGCATTTGTCTCAAGCTGGTCCAGTCTTTGGCTATCCACTGCCACTAGTTCTACACCACCTTTACCCCAGCACATCTTGCAGACACGACTTGTAGGTCAAAGGTCCTGTGGTTGTGTGGTGGTTTGAATATGCTTGACCCATCTTACATGACACTTAATAGGTGGGGCCTTATGAGAAAGAGGTGTAGTCTTGTTAAAGTAAGTTTGCCACTCTGGAGATGGGCTTTGAAGTCTCATAAACATGCTCACGTCTGCCAGTACAATGTAGAGTCTCCTGGCTGCCTTTGGATCAAGATGTAGAATTTTTGGCTCCTCCACCTCCATGTCTGCCTGTACACTCTAATGATTCCCTCCATGATGAAAATGAACTAAATGTCTGAAACTGTAAGCCAGCTCCAATTAAATGTCTGCCTTTATAGGAGGTGCCTTGGTAATGGTGTCTCTTGACAGCAATGAACCCAAAACTAAGGTAGCCGGGTTGGTACTTCAATTTCTCCAGTGAAAGTCTTGTCAGGTGAGAGGAGATTGCTACTTCAGGCTCTGTATCTCCCATCACTAGGAGTCTTTACTAAAGTTGCCCTTATAGATTACTGGGAGTTTCCGTTGCACTAGGTTTCTACCTTTTCCCTGAAATACCCGGCTAATTCCAGTCTTCTCTTCCAGAACTCTCTCCATCTGTCCTCTCCTGAACTGACCACTCCTGTTCTAGTTCCAACCTGTCGTCAGTCCATCCACAATCTCTATTATATTTTCCATTTTTAGCTTGATTCATGTGACCCCACTGGAGTCTTCCTCGTTACTTAGCATCTGTGGTTCTTGGCAAGTAATACCCACTTAACACTGAGTACATACTATCATTGTCTTTAAAGAGCTGGGTTACTTCACTCAGAATTATTTTTTTCTAGTTCTATCCATTTGTCTGAAAATTTCATGATATCATTGCTTTTATCAGTTGAGTAATACTCAAATGTGTAAATGTGCCACATTTTCTTATCTATTCTGGATATTACAAAATAAAACTGTTGTGAACATAGTTGAACAACTGTCATTGAGGTAGGATCGAGCATCCTTTGGGTATATGCTGAGGACTGGAATAGCTGACATAGAACAATTCTCAGTTATCTGAAAATTGGGAAAAGCCATATTGATTGCCAAAGTAGTTGTACAAGTTTTACTCCCACCAGCACTGGAGCAGTGTTTCCCTTGCCCCGTCTTTGGCAGTATGAACTGTCACTTGTGATTTTGATTTAGCCATTCTGATAGGTAGAATTACAGAGCCATTTTTATTTTTACCTCCCTGATAGCAAAGGATGATTAACATTTCTTTAAATGTCTCTCAGCTATTTGAGTTTCCTCTGATTCAGATAGATCTGTACCTCTTTTTTAATTGGATTATTTGGTGTCTTAATGCCTACTTTCTTGAGTTCTTTATATATTTTAGATATCTGCCCTCTGTCTGAAGTCAAGTTGGTAAATTTTTTTTACCAACTGTGTTGGCTGTGTTTTTGACAGCATCAAAATGGGATGGTGTCCTACTGGTGGTGTCCTTTGTCTTTCTGGAGCTTTTCAACTACATACGGTCCCATTTATTAATTATCAGTCAAAATGGATAAGCTATTTGTGTTCTGAGTAGAAAGTTGTCTCTGTGACAATGAATTTGAGGCTATGCCTCACCTTCCTTTCTACCAGGTTCATTGTATCTGGTTGTATGTTTAAGTCTTTGGTTCTCTTGGACTTTTGCTCAGGGTGATGAATATGGATCTATTTGTATTTTTCTACATTCAGATATCCAGTTAGTCCAGCACCATTTGTTAAAGATGCTTTTTTTCCCATTGTATATTTTGGGCTTCTTTACCAAAAATCAGGTGTCCATAAGTGTGTAGATTTGCTTTTGTGTCCTTGTTTCCATTAAAAGATCAACCTGTATTTTTTTCCCTGTATCATATGATTTTTATTGTTATAGTTCTGTAGACTGGGTTTGAGGTAATTATAGGTTTATATGCTGATTTCTGAGTTTATCTTTGTTGGATTCCTTTCTCTTGGTATCTGTTTCCTTTCTGTTCTTCTGGCCTGAGCACCCTGTGGTTCTGGTGGCCCATGAGTTCCCTTGTCCTGTAACATTCCACATCTAGGATTTTGGAAGCTTAAGGAAACTCTGAAGTTTTGAGTGATAGTATTGCCTCTGTAGTTCTGGGCACTGGGATGGACTTTAAGGATTCCAGATAATGGTTTGGGCTCTAGTAGCACAGCAGGTGTCCTTTGGAGTTGTGAGCCAGGTAGAGAGATGAGGATGTGCTACTGGTGGGAATCTGGGTGGGCTGTGAGAAGTGACGCTGAGCTGTGGGTAGTTCTTCCTTGGGATCCTGGCATGGACTCTGGTAGAGAACAGGGCTGCTGTAAATGTTAAGGGTCAGCATATTCTGTCAAGGTTTTGAACATTTTTTTATTTATTTTGGTTTAGTCTTTCTTAGATTTGAATTTACGGAATTCATTTACCACTTACTCTGAGCTTTTATGAATTACGCTTTGTTCAATACATTTATTTGAATTTGTAATAGCTTCTAACATTTAAAATTAATTTTTGCACTACTATATGTGTATGATGTTCAAATACTGTAATTGAAGACAGAATGGAATCTGTTTCTGACATGATCGTTAAGGCATTTGTTTGTCTTAGTTAGGACAGCATTGTCGCACAATGATTTTCTTTACTGTTAAAATTAAACATAATGTATTGAGTATATGTTTATAACATTTTTGTGTAATAAGCCAAGTAGGTAAATAACATGTTCAAAAATAAAATGTGGGCACTTGCCCCTTTAAGAACTTTTTGCACAGTATTTACTTATTAGAATTATAAGCATCACACAGGGACCATTTTCACACAATTATTTTCTCATGAGAATTCTACATCTTAAGTTCTTTTGTTTATATGTTTTCTGCCTACTAGTACCCACTAGGCTTCCTTAAGGAAACACATACTCATTTTCTATTCTTATCTTGTACAATTAAATTTTATCTTCCATATGAAACCCTTTGAACATGCTCCGAATAAGCATTATTGTTAATTCAGCTTTTGTAGATGTATCAAATCTTGCTTGCAATCAGTGATAGGTAGGCAGATAGATGATAAATTCAGATAGTTGTATGTATTTATGTATACCATAATGCATGGATGTTTATTTTCCATATATGATGTATTTTCTAAGATATTCTAAATTCATATCATCATATGTTAAAAATTTTCATAATTATTGCATTTCTAATATAATGATCTTAGGATAAAAAAAGCTATGCTATGCTCCTCATAGGTTTTCATTTGAATACTGAGAGTACAGATAATCTGTTTGAGTTGGGCAAATAGGAAAGTGGATGGTAACTCAATAATAGAGTCCTGCACTCAGTAGTTCAGGGTCTTTGAATCTCTGCAGTCTCCCTATCAGTTCCTGGTATCATTTCCCCTGACTACAAACTTCTCTGCCCTGGCTTTTGAAAAGCTTGATTTTGAGACAGATGCTTTGAATGGAGTCTGTGGGAGCTAAGGAATGAGGAGAGATGAGATTTAGGAGTTTTTCCTCCATCTTTGTTTCTTAACCTTCTCTTCCTCTTCTTTTCCCTGTACAAACCTTTCCTCTTGTCTTGCTGCAAAATATGGGGAGGAAAAAAGAGTGAATAACTTCATTTTGGATAATATGTTGCTGTTGATCTGACTTTTTCCTGATTAATGTTTTTTAGTTTAATACTTATTGTCCAACTAAATGATGAGTCTGTAGAGTCACTAAGCAAATGGGAATCTGAACATAGGGTTATGGAGAGAAATTAGTCAAATACTCTAAGAAAGAAATTAACCACAGGGAATTCAACATTGACACTGTACGAAGAAAGGTATGTTATGAAGTCCCAAGTTAAGGTATCTATAGAAAACTAAAGGATGTCATTAAAATAGGGGTTGTTTATATTTGTACATTCTCCAGGTGAGGTTAAATAATATTTATTTTTGGACTCTGTTTGCAAGATACTTAGATTTAATTTATATAGTTGCTTTGAACATAGTTTAGATTTTTCCTTTATTTTTTAGTTCTATTCCTACTATTTATATTTAATTTTACATAAATTTGCATGTTGTCTATGCAAAAAAATTACTTATTCACCTCTTAAGAAAACTTGGAGACAAGATTCAAAAAATAGAAATAGCTAATTCAGAACTGTCCTTCTAAAATCCACAAGAATTATCTAAGTACTTCCTTAAATGCTTAGCTGTTTAACTACTACTAGCAGTTTTAGAAAAATAAAAAAAAACTACTCAGACACATAGTTTCTACCTACAAGTAAATTTTTGAAAAATATTTATCAAATGAAAACAGAAAGTAAATAACATCTTATGCCAAACTGTGTGGAAGCAAACATGTAATATATATAAATATAAATTCATTACACATATATAGCATGCTGTAGTAAATTAGCTCCTACACTGAAAAGAAATGAAACTTATTTAGTCAGTAATTAAAATTCCTTTTGTTCATCACACTTACCCAAATTTATCAAATATTTGACATGCTAAAATCTCAGAACTTAGTCCTCCTTGTGTTCTGACCTAATCTGTTGTTGACAAGATCAAATTGTGTTCTGGACAGAAAAGAAACTCTCTAGAGTAATACACTATGAACAACTAACTTTGAGAAGTAGTTATACTGCCTCGATGGAAGTTGATAGCAATATTGTTTCCTTTTTTGTTCATGGATAGTCTAGAGCCCATATTTGTAACTGATTAGAGTTCCATTCTTATTTTCTTAGTGTATATGATCATAATGCTTGATTTCTCATCTCTAGATGCACTAGAACTTACCATAACAATAATATAATGAAAGTGTCATGTAACTTTTCAGGAATAAGATCAATTGATACTTCAGAGAAAGTATCCCAGGGAAAAATTTGAGGACCCCCATTGTAATGGTTGCTTATAGAGCATATTAAATATAAAATAAGTCTATCTTGAACTATTTCCAAAGAGGTTAATCACCTCATTATAAGGTAATTTTACCTAGAAAGCAATCCCTGACATGGCTAATTGAAACTAATTAGATGCTCTGCTGCTTCTGAGTCCACCTAAGCAGTACTCACTCACACCATTCTTTTAGAAACTATGTGGTCACATGGGCTGTAAAGTGCCATTTTCTGTCTGAACAAAGCTAATTCTAAAATTTGAACTTAGAAAGGCTGTTTTTCTTTGGGGTAAAAAAAAAGAATTCCTAACAGATACTGTTCTCTGAACAGAAAATTATTCATGCATGTTGCATTTTCAAGTGAATATTTTCTTGTCTGCAATTTACATGAACGCTATGCACATGAAGTATCTATGGAACCCAAGTAACCCTCATACTTTTATGCATTTATCAGAATTAGTTCTAAAATAGAAAGAAAACATTATTTTGAAGTTATTTCTTTATATTTTGTTTATTTACATCACAAATATTGCTTCCCCATCCCAGTCCCTCTTTGCAGAGTTCTTACCCCCAAACCTCTTCTCCTTTGCCTCTGAGAACACATTTCTTTCATGGCTAAAATTTCTGAAAAGATTTAGACATTAAAAGTATAAAACCTAAATATAAAGGTGAGTATCACATTCCAATTTCTCAGGAGGATCCACTTTCCAACTTTGCCCTCTCATAAGAAGCCTTTAATAGTGATTACCAAATATTAAATAACCAGTAGGTATTGTAGTCACTGTTCATGACATTCTCACTGCCACCAAACTCAAGCTTGCCCTTTCCAATGCATCCATTCTTATTCCCAGAATTCTCTGATTCTCCCAGGCTTTCCTCGTTCTACTTCTGTGACTGTCATTGGAAAACCTGAGCTAATCATTAGCACCGCACAGGTACTTGTCCTGGTGAACCATAGGAAGCAGAAAATCTAACAGGGCTTCAGACAGGGACCCCCACTCAGAAGCTGACTCCTGAGTGCCTATGCCCAGGGGCTTGAACCCCGAGCTCGTCCATCCTGTAGTGACAAAAGGTTTAAAGCAGACAGCAGATCTTTACCTTTTCCCTTAATAAATCACTGATGATGGCTTGGAGTGTTGCTCAGTTGGTAAAGTGCCTGGCTAGCAAGCATAAAGCCCAGAGTTGATGCAAGCTACTTCCTATCCATTCACATTGAGGCAGTGAGAGGCCAGTGATTGGAGGGGAGAGAGGAGGAGGAGGAGCTAAGAGGAGGAGGGGCGGAGAGAGAGGGAGCCTTGGAGCCGCCCCAGGGAGCAGAGGAGGAGACACACAGATCTAGATAGCATCAGATGTGTCTCTGGTGTGCTGAGAGGTTAGATATATTGGGATAAAACTTTCTCATTGTAATTTGGCATTATGTAATTGGGAGTTTCATATACATAAATGTATATGGTTACTTACTCAAGTTTAAGAGTCATGCTTTGCTGAATACTTGGAAGGAGTGGGTGCTGGGCAGGAGAGAGAACCACCGAGCCTTGGAGTAGAGGCCTGGGAGGGCTGTACTTTATTTTAATCATTTCCCACTACACAGAGTCTCATTCTTATCCACCAAGTAAAACTAGGTGTGATAGTGCACATCTATAATCCCTGCACTTGGGAGTCAGAAGCAGGAAGATCATAAGATCAAGGTCAACCTCATGTATATAAGATTTTAAACCCAAACCAGTAAGTGTACATATACATGAATGTGCATGCATATACATATATCTCTATTTGTGTTGTGTATATATGAGCATATACATGTATATACGTATATGTATATATGCATTAATGACGATTCTCTCATGCACACATATGCCTTCATTAATGAAGTGTTATGAGAGAGCAGATTTTATGAAGACTAAGGAAATATACTTCTGGAAGAAATGTTTTGATTGTTGCCTTGCCTAAAAGCTAAAGAAATATGCACGTGAAAAGCAAGAGGCTGGAAATCCAAGTATGCACCTACAGAATGGACGAAAGCAATGCCAAGCAATAGGTCAATACAGACGAAAGGTTCCCTGTGGGGTGATGATGACATTGACAAGCCCAGTTTTCTATCTGTTGGATATGAGATATTGATACACCATCTGCACCAATGCCATATGCACATCAAACTGTATTGAATGATCATTAGGAAATCTACAAGCTGGAGCCAATCCTCTACCACCATAATGGGGCCACTTTTGTCCCATTATTTACAAAACCGGAGTGATTCCAAGTAGCATGGTCTAGGTTACTTAACTGAATTTGGTTATTTTGGATATAATTGGTGTTTTATGTTCAAGTTATTCACTTAAAATCATTGTTAAATTATATCTCATATCTTTTGAGAAAAATTATTAAGCGTACTTTGTGATTGTTCATTTTTAGTTGATATATCAAAAACAATGTATTTGAATTATTTCGTTGGAGTTTATTTAAAGAGCTTCTTATTAATAAAGAATAAAAATTAATCAAAAATTTTAGTCATTTTAATATAATTAATATAGGGATGCAATTTAACTGTAATCTTCAAGGTGTAATTGTATATACCTTTTGGAATTCAATTTAAAATATATGTTCGTAGCAAGTTCTCAATATGTAAAAGAGAGAGTGAGGATATCAGAAAGGAAGGAATAAAGGAAGAAGAGAAGGAGGGAAGGGAGGGAGGAAGGGATGAAGAGGGGGAGAAAGGAATGGAGAGAGGGAGGAATAAAGGAATGAAGGAAGGAAAGAAGGAAGGAGGGAGGGAAGGAGGGAAAGAAGGAAAGAAGGAAGGAAGGAGGGAAGGAAGGAAGGAAGAAAGGAAGGAAGGAAGGAAGTCACTTTTTATGACTCTAAAATGTTTTTAATACGTTGGAGAAATTGTAGAATCCAGCCAGCAGAGGGCGCGAGCGCACATGTACTCGGCATTGCTGCAGTCAGCCTTCTAGAGAACATTGGATGAGTCCTTGCTGAATATGCTCTCTGGCAAAGTCATTGTTTGGTTGTTGCGTTGCCAGGACTTAGATTATTTACGTCGGTAGTCCTTCTCATGTGGAAGTATGCAGCTCTTCTAACGACGTGTAATCTGAGTTGCGTTTGAATGCCAGCCAGTGCACTTGAGAGTCTGTTATAAAGCGCCAAAGTCTCAGCAGTGTGCAGCAGGAGGGCAAAGGACATCAATGCACCCCACCCCACTGACTAATTAAAGAGCTTTGATCACATTGGATGAACAAGCCAACCCTAACCCTACGTGGAAGGAGTTTTGCTACAGCCAAACTGAAAGTCTTAGGGTTGATACTCTGACTTAATTGTAGCATTACTAACTATAGAAAGAGCCAAAGTCTCAGATTATTTTCTAATGGGAATAGAGTGTACTCTTTAAAATGTTACTTATTTTTTGTGAGTAAATTTATGGACAAATTAACTCTATCATAGCGCTCTTGTGACACACTGTACTGCTAATTTTACTTCCAATATAATTATGATTTTAGAATAATATACAGATTTTAATATTATAATAAATGCCAACCTCTATTTAAATATGTTTTTATATTTTTAGCTTTGATATGTTCATTATTTCAGTTCTTCTTGTATCGCCATTATAAAAGCAAGCAAAAAATATTAACACACAAGCAAGCTGCTGGCAAACAGAAGCTGTTGGCTACTGTTCATTTGAGGTGATTAAAATACTATTTATTCTAACAATGCAGGTTCTTTCCCTACCATTTATCAGTATGCTGTGATCTCTCCTTACTGTAGCACACAGCACACTCTTCCATTTGTGTGCTTTTGCACATAGGATGTATGTGTGTGGCGTGTGAAATCTGCTTCTTTCAAAGGCTCATCGGAAGCACAGTTGCTTTTGATGTTCAGTGTTGTCACAGCCTTTTATGATCCAACACACTGAGCATGTAGTAAACAGTTTAAAAACCTGTGGGAAGTTAATTTTAACGTGTAACAGCGTGAGGGGGTTCCATTTCTCTTCTTCACTCGATGAAGCTCTATGGCAATTTTATTCGCAAAGATGACTATTATTTCAAAAGTGACAAACCGTCCCACTGATAGGATATATTAGTTTGCCTCTAAAGCTGTTCCTTGTCTTCCGCAACAAGGTGATAATTGGGTTTTCAGATTAGAATAAAATAATCATGTCACTTATGGAGATGTCTGTTAAAATATATTCCACCCTCATAGAAATTTGAAACAATTAAAAGCTGTAAAATGTATTTCTGTGTGAACTCTTAAAGTGGTTGGAACTGCTATACCAAGTTAATCTAAGACTAGTATGGCTCCCTGTGGAAGGCTAACAGTTGGAGAAACAAAGTAAAACACAGATAACTTTTCAAGACGAGCGTCCGTGTGGAGTTTCGCTAAAATAGCCACTGTGTGGCATTTTAATAGGAGCTGCGAAAACACAGCTTATAAAGCAAAGCCACTGGTGACTTTCCAGAGGCAGATCTTTTCAGCTAGCTTGGGTTTGATGATAACACATTGGCCTAAGGCTCTGAGGATGGCTTCTCTCACTTTAAATAACCAAAGGTAATTTCCTCTCCTTAAAATTCACAGGGTATTGAAAAAATTCCCTAAATCCATTTCCTGAACCAAAATGGAGACTGTTCGGTGCACATTCATTTCAGGGGCCTTTAAACATTCTGACTCAATTACATGCAGTAGAGAGGAGAATGTTTGGTGTCGCTTTGAGTACATTGCATGAAAGGTTGGGGTTTTAGTTAGGAAATTAGTTCCTGTGCAAAGGTTATCTCTAGAGAAATATAAGTAACCACAACTATACTTAAGGACATTGTAGGGCATGCCAATATCAAGTACTTTCCCTGAGTTTTTATGTTCAGAATTATGTCATAAATGAAGTTATGGTAAGACACTGGGAAGATGAAAACAGGAGAGATTTTGTTGATAATACGCAGAATGCCACATCTGCTTATATTCGCTCGGTTCTCATTTCTTCGCTGGAGCATTTATGCAGCTGTGAAAAGCTAGGGAATTTTGTACAAAACAATTTTGACAAATGTTCATGATTCCACACCAGTGAAATGCATTTTAATTTCATTCAGAACCTTCTGAGTACTGCGGCACATAAACAGCAATACAACTCATACTTATGTTATTTCTGCAGGTTTTAACTTCACCGTTCAATCTATGCAGCCACGCTGTCCTGATGCTCACTAAGAAATACACAGAATTCCAATCAGAGTGCATAGAAACCAAGATGATATGGATGGTTTGGAAATGGGAACATGATATTCAGTTTCATAGATAACTTCTGCTCAAAACACTTCATAATGTCAAATAAAAAAACCACAAACTTTTAATTCTTGTCTTTGTGAGAATCTAATTCTGCTTCTTACTAACTGTAAAACTTTGGGCAAATGATTTGCTATTTAGGAGGCCCTTGTGTCATACCTTACAACAATGAAGTAGTAATTCCTAGTCCTTGCTACTGTTATGCTAAGCTTAAATAAATAATATATTTGTGATAAAACTAGTATATTACCATTTCCCTTCCTCTTTTATTTTCACAGGAATTTGTTGTATTAACCACCATTTTTTTACTATGGTGGCTTAAATTTGTAATCCTAGCACTCAGGAGGCAAAGGCAAGAAAATTAGTTGTTCAAGGCCATTCAAAGCTATCTGTGAATTCCAGACAAGACTGGGCAACATAAACTCTTGTGTCAAAAAAAGACCCAAACAAATCACACAGTGTAAAACTTGGTATCTGACTCCTGTGAGTGGGAAACACTGACACTGTAAGGAAAGGCACACAAGTCCTCTAAACTGGTTCTCAACACGTGGGTTGCGACCCCTTTGGGGGTTCCATCCCAGGGATCCTTAATATCAAATATTTACATATTCTTAACAGTAGCAAAATTATACTTACAAAGTAGCAACAGAATTTTTTTATGATTGGGCATTGGCACAGCATGAGGACCTGTATTAAAGGGTCACAGCATTCGGAAGCTGGAGAGACACTACTCTAAAACGTTGGAAGGTATGAGTGAAATATTAAGTGGTTCGAAAAGCATTAAAATTAAAGTTGGAAATACTTGAAAGCTTTAGATATTAAGGCTTTGCATATATCTTACAGTAATTCTCCATGCGATTCCTTGGGCACAAAGACTGCTATGTGAAAATGAAAATGATAATGATAATGATGGTGGTGGTGGCGGTGGTGACAACATTAGACTTGGAGGAAGTATTATACTTTCTGATTGTAAAAGTTTAAAAGCTACAGCCTTTGTAAATTGGAAAAAATGTTTGTTGTTTTTGTGTATTTGGAGTTTTGTTTATTTGTTGTTTGTTTGTTTTGACACAGAGTTTCTCTATACAGTCTTGACCCTGTAATGATGATGTACAAATCTATTGTAGCAATTAGACCCAATAGATAATAGTTAATAATACCCAATAGATAATAGATAATAGTTTATTGACACACATAACATACGAATTGACTTTAAATGATTGTCTAGTTCAGAATCGGGATTAAGAGGAGAATACCTCTTTGAGAGACACGAGGAGATGCCATGAGATTCACTGGCCTTCTGACTGTGGAGGCAAGGTTTCAAATAGCTATATTTCTTTTTATAAGGCGGAACAAAATAAAAACTTTCTCTGCATTATACAGGATAGATCACGAGTTGGCAAACAAGGCCACACATCCTGGTTCCAGGCTTCTGCTTTGGTTTGAAAAAATTGTTGGCACATAGCCAAGGTTACTGGTTTCTTTGTTTTATGGCCGTATTTAAACCCAAAGGGCAGAGCTGAGTTATGACAGAGACCATATGACCCACAAGGCTGAAAATATTTACTATCAGAGAATGTGTGTCACCCTTGCAACAGATGGGATTCTCCAACTGTGAGAGAGAGTGCTCAAAGGCTGAGGATGCATCTCAGAACTGATGGGGGAACAAGAACTGCAGGCTTTACGGGTTGCTATCCATACAGTAGATATGGGCAAGGAAAGAAGTGCATGTGTAGTGTCGAGTCCTACACTGGAGCAGTGTGGGGATTCCCAGCCGTTGAGGAAAAGACTCTGAAAAATAAAGCACATTTTGGTTGTGATCCATGAAGTCCACCTACAACCAGAACCAGAGTCACTGTTATACCTCAACGCTGCTTGTTTATGAGTTAGAACTAAGAATATACACCAAAAACATAGAATGTGATGTCCATCAGAGACAGCACTCACTCTCGAACATTCCAGTCAAAGGATAGCTTCAGGCTCCTTTGCTAACCAGCTGAGTGACCCTGGTACATACTGCTTTGTAAAATGTCATAGTAATTGTTCTTTCCCTATAAAGCAGTGGTTCTCAACCTGCCTAATGTTGCAACCCTTTAATTCACTTCTAGATGTTGTGGTGACCCCCGATTCAAACACTTAATCTTGGTGCCACTTCATAACTGTAATTTTGCCACTGCTGTGAATAGTGATGTAAGAATCTGTCTTTTTCCAATGGTTTGATGGTTTGATTCCTGGGCAAGATTCCATGGCCCCCTGCCCCCTCCTGCAAAGGGGTCATGATCCACAGTTTGAGAGCTGCTGCTACAGAGTATAAGTGAATAAATAAGTTAATTCAAATTAGAAGCTGAGAAGGGTGCCTGGCATCTAGTGACCTCAGATGTGGGGGCAGGGCTATTGTTATCTCCACAGGCAGTTGTGTTAGCTTATGTTAGTTAGCTTTTCTTCATTTTCAGACACTAACTAGACATTTCCCTGCGTGATATGAAGGCATTCTGTTTCACTTTGTGATTTGTCTTTATGAATGGAGTTCTACATTAAGTTTCCCCTCAGGAACAGGGGGAGGGAAGAGGGAACTGTCGTGGGGAGCCAGGAAGGGGGAAAGGTAAAGGAGGAAATCATTTGAAATGTAAATAAAAAGATATCAAATAAAAATATAAAAAAATAAAAGGACAAACCTGATAAGAATAATAGACTATCTCAGGTTCGTAAGAACAGAGTCATGCTGAAGTACCTTCTGGACAAGGCGGGTAAGATAGGTGGATTTAGTTTCCATGCATTGAAACCTGTCTCTGAATAAGTACAGTTCTTTAAAGATACATGACTAGTAATATACTTGAAAAGTAATTTTTTATGCTCACAAAGTAACAGAGTAGAAAAGAAAACCCTAATATTTATAAAAATACAATATTTTAAAAAATAAAACTATTATTTGCAAAAAAAAAAGTTTCCCCTCAGAGATTTTTATCCACAAATTTCAGGTAAGAACAGTCCTTAGGAAGATACACTTGTACGATAAGTGATTGACAAATAATAGATACCAAATCCTGTTCACTATGTGTCTATTTCTTTTGTGTTTGAGATGAAAGAAGTGTCAGTACTTCCCAAGAAAGGAGGGATTCAAATTCTAGGCTGATAGACTGCTCCTTACTTTCAGGATGGATAGCATTTAGAAGATGATTTGGAATGACTTAGAATTCATATGAGAAAATTCTGAACAGAGTATCCTCATTGTTCTTACATTCTTCTAAGGCTGTTGACCTTTACCATTATTGTATAAATAAAGAAACAGTGCATATATACGGATTTAAGGCTTTAGATTAGCACTTATGTAAACTATGTCATGTGATTTTGAAAGGTTTACGCCCAGAGATGTCTGCCATGCCTGCTCTTTTCTACTTGGCAGGAAATACTGCAAGCATATTGATGGTGATAATTAATATTTTCTAAACAGTCAAAAACAGGTGTACCTTTCCAAATAAAATTCAAGGCAAATTTGTTGAATGACTTTTTTTCAAGAGGGTGAGGAAAAATGATCTCAGAAGTTTCAAATCAGGATAATTATTGGTGTCAATTATAATGTTAAACTTTTAATGGCATGGTAAAAATGACATGACTTCTTTCCTCATATCTCCGTTTCCTGCCTTATATGTTGTAGGCAGTTAATAATCATTAGATGGTATATATTTAATTTTTTGGTGGTCGTATGCATTTTTGTGCTTATAAAATTGAGATAATGGTAATTACCACTAGTTAATTACATATTTTTGCAATAATTACGTTAGTATAGAAATAAGATATACAGAAGTTACAGGTTTGTCTAAAAGACTAGTTTTTATTTTTCCTTCAATTTCTTCAGGTGACTTCCTTTTTGACTTTGAGTCTTCATTCCCACTGACGGAGTAACAACTGGTCTATCAAATATTCTAATCTTTTTTCTTTGATACATTTTCTCACCCATGCAGCCACACAGCTTTCCCATGTCTTTCTCCACTGGCCTCACCCTTGCTTCCCTTCTTTCTGTAAATACTTAGGGACAAAGGACCTGTATTACCTTAATACAGGTAGACAATATCTTCTAAAGAAACAGAACTGGATAGAGAGAAACCACAGTCACCATTTATGTGTCCTAACCCTCACTGTCCTATTTACCCTCAGCAATCCTGAAGGTCTGAAGTCTATGACCCTAGGAGAGTCCTGCCCTGAATCCACTGGACAAGGAGCCAGTTCAAGTCATTGCTGTTTTCCTTTTCATGTGTAGTACAAGTGATTAAAACAACATTGTCTTCCTGGGTCATAAGAACTTCTCTCCTGGCTGCTTTTTAGATTCTTTGATAGCCTCATTTTACTACATATTTTTTTCCACTTTGACTTGCAGGACGAGAAGACAAACATCTGCTTCTGAACTCTTCTATATTTTTATGATTTGGGCTCCATACTGACACACAATACCCCTACGAAGGGCTTTGCCTTCCTAACTTAGGAGATGTCTTCCATGGTATCTCCTTAGAGTGAAGCATCAGTATGTAGATTTTCCAATCAATCCTCAGTCTCTGATATCTGCATCGTGATTAACAACACCAACTGTGGAAATACAAAAGTAAAACTCTTGACATTGGCATGAGTCAGAAAGGGATACTTTAGCTTTCTCACTGGCCAATGACAGCCTCATAGAAGATCAGAGTGTCATTGACTTGGAGAAGGTTCAGAGTTTCAGGACTTTCTATTATCCACCACAATCATACATATAACTTTAAAAATTCCAGAAAAAAATGAAGTTTTTATTTTTATTTTTATTTTTTTCATGATAAAACAACTTGTACTTTACCGTTTTGCTCCACAGAATAATTTATCAAAATGTCATGAGATCAAAATTAACTGTTGCTGCCTAGCAAGACATTTGCAATAAAACTTGAAATTTAAAGTATGCTTATTTGAAAACAATATATTTCATTGTTTATGTTCTACAGGATAGTATCTTCACATAAACCCAATGAGGCAGTTTCAATTAAAAAAAACTATTAGAATTTGACACAGAAGACTAATTAGTACACCTAACTGGTTTGGATAAAATCTTGTTCCAAGATCAATGTTAAGCCTCTTACTATTTAAAAGCTCATATTTTTCTGTTCTGTCATGGAAAGAAAGCTTGCAGGAATATGCTATTATTCTAAGATGTAGATGTTTGAAAGGAGGTTAAATACCAGTATATGGTATTTAGAAAATATCTTATGGATTTTGTAATGGCAAACTATCTAAGCAGTGCTCAAAAACTGATGCAGATATTATAGGCAAAGGAAAGTAGTAGGTGGTTATTGTAGCTGGAAAGCCTCCCAGAGCAGATGGTTTTTTCGGAGTTTTTGAAGGAGAAGAGCAAGGTGGCCTGCCTGGCATGTATTAATTGGGTGTCTGTTCCAAGTGTAGGGGGTGGTTGAAGAATGTGTGATGTCTTGAGTGGGCGAATGATACAAACAGGCACAACTTCAAAATAACCTGAAATTTATAGCTCAGATACTTATAGACAATTCACAAAGACACAGTTTTGTCTACAAGGAATATGTAAGATGCTATGGCACATAAACAGACATTCAATTCCATGTGGAGAAGAAAAGAATATAGCAGAACTATGGTCCACAGTATCCAATTTAACATTTAGTTATACTCACCACCCACAGCAATAAATAATTTCCAAATTAGGGAAAACATTACTCAAGCTATTTGAACAGTCTATACTGATACATAACAGATCTTATAAGGGGCACATCTGTAATCCTAGCTACTCATTTAGTCAAGGGAGGAGGATCATAAGTTTGAGGCCATTCTATGTAACTTAGCAATATACTGTCATCCAAAAAAAATGAGTGGAGATAATAGCATGGTTGGGGAATATGAGGAAATCTGAAAGGCATATATGATCATATTTCATGGTATACACACTCTCAACAATTAAAAAATATTAAATTAAATCAAAATGGTACTAGTTAGTGAGAAATTACTCCCCAGTATTTGATACTCTGTGATCTATCATTTATGAGATATGATTTTAAAATTATAAAGTTTCCCATGTCATTGATTGGTATCATTTTTGAGAAATAACAATTTTTTTACTTTTTTTATTTGATATATTTTTATTTACATTTCAAATGATTTCCCCTTTTCTAGACACCCACCCCCCAAAAGTCCCATAAGCCCCCTTCCTTCCCCCTGTTTTCCCACTCAACCCTTCCCACTTCCCTGTTCTGGTTTTGCCCTATACTGCTTCACTGAGTCTTTCCAGAACAAGGGGCTACTCCTCCGTTCTTCTTATACCTCATTTGATGTATGGATTATGTTTTTGGTATTCTAGTTTTCTAGGTTAATATCCACTTATTAGTGAGTGCATACCATGATTCATCTTTTGAGTCTGGGTTACCTCACTTAGTATGATGTTCTCCAGCTCCATCCATTTGCCTAAAAATTTCATGAATTGATTGTTTCTAATGGCTGAATAGTACTCCATTGTGTATATATACCACATTTTTTGCATCCACTCTTCTGTTGAGGGATACCTGGGTTCTTTCCAGCTTCTGGCAATTATAAATAGGGCTGCTATGAACATAGTGGAACATGTATCCTTATTACATGCTGGGGAATCTTCTGGGTATATGTCCAGGAGTGGTATAGCAGGATCTTCTGGAAGTGAGGTTCCCAGTTTTCCGAGGAACCGCCAGACTGACTTCCAGAGTGGTTGTACCAATTTGCAAACCCACCAGCAGTGGAGGAGTGTTCCTCTTTCCCTACATCCTCGCCAACATCTGCTGTCTCCTGAATTTTTAATCTTATCCATTCTGACTGGTGTAAGGTGAAATCTCAGGGTTGTTTTGATTTGCATTTCCCTAATGACTAATGAAGTTGAGCATTTTTTAAGATGTTTCTCCGCCATCTGAAGTTCTTCAGGTGAAAATTCTTTGTTTAACTCTGTACTTCATTTTTAATAGGGTTATTTGGTTTTCTGGAGTCTAACTTCTTGAGTTCTTTATACATATTGGATATTAGCCCTCTATCTGATGTAGGGTTGGTGAAGATCTTTTCCCAATTTGTTGGTTGCCAATTTGCCCTTTTGATGGTGTCCTTTGCCTTAGAGAAACTTTGTAATTTTATGAGGTCCCATACTACAGAGCAATAGTGTTCAAACCTGCATGGTATTGGTACAGTGACAGGCAGGCAGATCAATGGAACAGGATTGAAGGTCCAGAAATGAACCCACACACCTATGGCCACTTGATCCTCGACAAAGGGGCAGAAAACATCCAATGGAAAAAAGATAGCCTTTTCAACAAATGGTGCTGGTTCAACTGGAGGTCAGCATGCAGAAGAATGGGAATAGATCCATCCTCGTCTCCTTGTACTAAGCTCAAATCCAATTGGATCAAGGACCTCCACATAAATCCAGACACTCTGAAGCTAATAGAAAAGAAACTGGGGAAGACCCTTAAGGATATCGGTACAGGGGGAAAGTTCCTGAACAGAACACCAATAGCTTATGCTCTCAGATCAAGAAAAATAACAATTTTACTTTGTATTCCTGTTGAATATTTTATCTAAATTTATTTTTAACTAATACATAAAACATAAAAATCATTTATACATATTTAGAGAGTTCTATGTGATATTTTTAATGCATGTATCATTGTGTACTGTTTAAATCATGTTAAAAATAGCTATCTCCTCAAATATTCATTTCTTAGAGGTGAAGACATTTAGAATATTCTATTTTTCTAAAGTATGTGGAACATGCTTGGCATCCCAAGTCACCTTGACTCGCAATAGCAAATCACAATTCCTTGATGTTATATGCTAATAATTGAGCACAGGATGGTCAACCTATTTCCTGTTCTGTCCACTGGTCTTGGCTCTACAGCCTCTGGTGTCCTCTATTCATTCAAATCTCAAATCCCAGCAGAGCACTGCTTTTAGATTCTACACATGAGTGAAATCATACAGTGTTTGCCCTTCTAACACTTGTTTAATTCACTTAACATACAAAGCTGAGCCCTGTCTAATGTTGTCACAGATGACAACATTGAAGTTTTTATGGTAGATTAATATCTGATAGCATGTATCTTCCACATTTTAATTTTCTCATTAATCACTTGATGAACACATCTAATGTCCTGTTTCTTGGCAATTTTGACAGTACTGCAGTAAAGACAGCCACACAGATGTCTCATCACTAAGAAGGTACCACTGCATTTGCATACTTACCTAGCAGAGGGATTGCTGGATCATGTGGTAGTACATGCTTGCTTTCATGTCATGTGCTTTTGGGATTTCTCAATATTTCTCTCCTCTTTTTATCCTGTAGCTTTTTCACAGTATCATGTCTTATTTGATATCTTTAATTCCATCGACTTTATTTTTTCCAGATAATAACATCTAGATATCTGCTTTTATTGCTTTGTATATTCCAATCCATTTTTCTATCACTGTTCATTGAAAGATTGTTTTTCCCGTCATTATTCTTTGAATATTCCTTTGTTGCAAAATTGTCATCTGTAGCAGTATGGTAGAACTTGTAGATACTCCCTTTTTATCAACGGACTTTCATTCTGTATTTATACCAATTCCATCATGGCAAATTTGGATTTTATCCCCAAACACAAGGATGACTCAGTATCAGAATTTTATTAAAGAAGAACTATTTCAAAAGTACTTAATTAAAAGCAAAGAGAAAGGCAATAAATAAAATTCAAAATTTATTATTTGAAGTGGAACTTACCAGTTGTGTCATGTGATGCAGATTCATGTGTGGTCTTGCGGAGGCAGGCTCACATGGTGTTTGGAGGGATATAAATAGGAGTCAATGGCAGTGTCTGAGTGCTTCCATAGCTAGCCTTGCAATGCTTCCTTCGAAGATCCTCACTGATCTTCACATTGTTGACAGAAGCATGGCAGAGAAATTCTGGCATCTGATCTCTTTCGGGTTGTTCCGGCTGACTCATGCAGATCCAGCATGGGAAGCCTGGTGGTTTCAGCTGGATCGTGCCACTATCACTGATTGGTGTTTGGTGATACTCTTGAACTGTTCATATTCTGTCATTGCTGAACTAGACTGCTGGACAAAGGAAGATTGGAATAACATAAAAGAACCACTTCTACACAGGTCCATATCTCTTTGTCCTATTTACATCTTTTCTCTCTTACCTCTTGATAATGTGCTAAAAGTCTGGGTGTGGGTTGTCAAAATATTTGAGGAGATTTATTAAAGTAGGTGTTGAAAAATCCAAGCCTCTAATTCTTGATAAAATTCTTGGCATATTGAGAATAAAAGATGTGTGTGTGTGTGTGTGTGTGTGTGTGTGTGTTCATATATATTAGTCTTTAACAATCTGTCTATAATGAAAGTTGTAAGTATACTTGTTAATTTAGGAATGATACCAACTCAAAATGTTTTAGTCTAAATTGGTGTGAAGAATACATGCCTTATATCAGAAACCAATGCAGAGCAGAGGAAATGCAAGTGGGACAGTTTGGAGAGTAACCCCTGCCAAGTGCACAGGAGCTTCCACAGGGAATTCCTCTCCTCAGTGTTCGTTTATCTTTTATTCTCCCTTAAAGACATATTGGTAAGTGCCTCCTTTCTGTGAATCTATGTGAAATTCAGACATTCTTCTCTTCATAAAAGCTGAGAAAACAAACTTCTTTAAAAAAAAAAATAAGTATTCTCTGTTATTGCACAATCATATTTTTCTATTAATATAGAATTTGAAATGGAAAAAAATAAAAAAATAAACCTCTTAAACTTATAATGGGAGGCTACCACCCAGGTCACTACATTAAAGACAAAAACAAAACAATCAAATCAGAAAAACAAAACTTGGATGTGTTAACCTTTCTAGGGATATAGAATTAAGTTATACTTTCCTGTTTCTTTAAAAAGAAATTTTGCTGGACTGAAACTTTTCTTGCCAGCACAACTCACCACTCACTAAGACTACTTAAAGGATATCTTGCTCCAGAGTGTCTGGCTCTAATTTGAGATAAAGTAATAAATATATCTATGCTGTCATCTATAATTCACAGCCACTCATAGCATGGCTCATTGAATTCCCAGCCTCCTTCTAACATCTTTCCTCCAGGAAGGAAGATTCACAGCACTTTTCCTTCTTTTATTTAAATGATTACATTAACAACAGAAGAGAGGTTTGGGGTAGCAAATTGTTCTCAATCAACACCTAATAGAAATCTGCTTAATAATGTCCCTTTAATGAGGGAGGGTCTGCACTTAATTTTGATTTTGTGGGTTTTTTTTTTTTTTAGCTTGTTTTACATCTTGGAAAATGAGTACAAAGATAACCAATGTTTCTGGGGCTATCTTGACAGAGTTGTTCTCCAAATGTCACAAATGGCTTGGTAGAATGGTGAAAAATCCAGCTTTTCTTTGCTCCTTTGACCTGCTAATGCAACTCCATCCAGTGCACAAAGAAACACTGACAACCTACAGCCTGCTAATGAGACAGAAATCTCCAATCCTGGTGTCTTAATCCTGACTAATCAGCAATATGTTACATTCAAATTAATTTGTCCTAGTAACCCTTGGTTTTCATTTCCTTTAGGTAGATACTCATGGTGGAGTTTGGGGTGGGAGGCTTGTTTAGTAATGTTATAATTTCCCAAACTTCAATATCATTAATAAGGCTTATCAATTTAGGGACTGTAAAAGATTAATGGTTTTGGTCATTCAACAACCCTACAAGAAAAAGTAGACCAATTGATGGATTGATTTTGTAGTTTTAACATATCTGTTCTTGGGGACAATATTAAATTTTATTTTTTTTCTTATTTTTTAGTTACATAACAAGTAATGTAGTATATATAAATCTTAGCCCTGAAATTCTCTACAACACACATTTTCGGATCACTTTCCTGGAAGAGCTTAAGTAGAAGCCTATGGTCAAGTTTGGATGTTTCAGAGTGAATAGAGAATCATCTTTTAATATCTAATGATGAATCATTGACAATACTTTTAAGCGATTAAAGACTACCAGTATGCCAATTCTGTCTTGAAAGATCTCTCGAAAACAAAATTGGCACAATTATCTTCACTAAAATCATATAGTGGAGATATGCAATCAAAATAGCAAGTCATCAAATAAAACTAGCCCATGTAATCATATGTAGTAAGTGAATAATCTCTAATGAGACACTTAAAAAGTAGGGTTAGGATACTTTTTAAAAAGTAACATATTTCCAATTAAGTCAATATAGTTCCTCAGTTTGGAGTTTTATTCTCCTGTTCCAGAGGCCAATAAACAAACTGTTTAGGAAATACAGCATAAAAGTAAAATATTTATAAATGTAAAGTATGGTACACTTAGAATAGCCAAAATAATTTTATTTTAATTATCTTTTACTAAATAAAGATAAGGTTGAGATGTTAATCTACTGGAACAGGTTACTGACCATTAACTTCAGTTAATGTTTAATTATTATGGCTTTTTTTGAACCTCTATGTTTCTCTTATAAGTTTATCCATTCCTCCATACATTTAAAAATGAAGTGCATCTTCATAAATCATTAAGTCTTGGCTTCCAGAAATATATTTTGTGTATAAAGACATAAAATTTATGGTTTGCTGAGCTTGCTTTTTTTTCTTACTAAAACACATAAATAAGCAAAAAGAAAAAAAACACAAATGTCAATTCAGGTAAGTTCACTAAACAGGGGAAAATTAATTGAGTTAATTAATGGATATTATGAAATCAAGCTAGTACTGATGCAGCATTTAACAGTTCACGTAAGTTTAGTAGTTTCACCCTGAGGTTCATTAAAGTATTTGTAAGGATGATGCTTTCTCTTTGGAGTTCCAGTACTCTTACTCAAAAAGCATAGCAACTCTGCTAATTGAAACAAAGGTTCGGCATAGTAGAATTGTAGCTAAGCCTGGATCAGGTTTAGTGAATCTTGTAGTTAAAAATACTTGTGCATCTTGTTAATGATGCACTAGGAAATCACTGAAAGTGAAAACACCCAGGAACATAGAATAAAATAGAATTTAATAACATAAGCAATATATGTAGATTTAAACAAAGTTGAACAACACAGTGAAGCCAGATATGGTGGCTCACATCTATATTCTTTTTTTTTTTTTTTTTTTTTTTTTTTGGCATTTGGTTTTTTTTTCTTTTTTTTTAAATTTTTTTATTCGATATGATTTATTTACATTTCAAATGATTTCCCTTTTCTAGCCCCCCCACTCCCCGAAAGTCCCGTAAGCCCCCTTCTCTTCCCCTGTCCTCCCACCCACCCCTTCCCACTTCCCCGTTCTGGTTTTGCCAAATACTGTTTCACTGAGTCTTTCCAGAACCAGGGGCCACTCCTCCGTTCTTCTTGTACCTCATTTGATGTGTGGATTATGTTTTGGGTATTCCAGTTTTCTAGGTTAATATCCACTTATTAGTGAGTGCATACCATGATTCATCTTTTGAGTCTGGGTTACCTCACTTAGTATGATATTCTCTAGCTCCATCCACTTGCCTAAGAATTTCATGAATTCATTGTTTCTAATGGCTGAATAGTACTCCATTGTGTAGATATACCACATTTTTTGCATCCACTCTTCTGTTGAGGGATACCTGGGTTCTTTCCAGCATCTGGCAATTATAAATAGAGCTGCTATGAACATAGAAGAGCATGTATCCTTATTACATGGTGGGGAGTCTTCTGGGTATATGCCCAGGAGTGGTATAGCAGGATCTTCTGGAAGTGAGGTGCCCAGTTTTCGGAGGAACCACCAGACTGCTTTCCAGAGTGGTTGTAACAATTTGCAACCCCACCAGCAGTGGAGGAGTGTTCCTCTTTCTCCACACCCTCTCCAACACCTGCTGTCTCCTGAATTTTTAATCTTAGCCATTCTGACTGGTGTAAGATGAAATCTTAGGGTTGTTTTGATTTGCATTTCCCTAATGACTAATGAAGTTGAGCATTTTTTAAGATGCTTCTCCGCCATCCGAAGTTCTTCAGGTGAGAATTCTTTGTTTAACTCTGTACCCCATTTTTTAATAGGGTTGTTCGGTTTTCTGGAGTCTAACTTCTTGAGTTCTTTATATATATTGGATATTAGCCCTCTATCTGATGTAGGATTGGTGAAGATCTTTTCCCAATTTGTTGGTTGCCGATTTGTCCTCTTGATGGTGTCCTTTGCCTTACAGAAACTTTGTAATTTTATGAGGTCCCATTTGTCAATTCTTGCTCTTAGAGCATACGCTATTGGTGTTCTGTTCAGAAACTTTCTCCCTGTACCGATGTCCTCAAGGGTCTTCCCCAGTTTCTTTTCTATTAGCTTCAGAGTGTCTGGCTTTATGTGGAGGTCCTTGATCCATTTGGATTTGAGCTTAGTACAAGGAGACAAGGATGGATCAATTCGCATTCTTCTGCATGCTGACCTCCAGTTGAACCAGCACCATTTGTTGAAAAGGCTATCTTTTTTTCCATTGGATGTTTGCAGCCTCTTTGTCGAGGATCAAGTGGCCATAGGTGTGTGGGTTCATTTCTGGATCTTCAATCCTGTTCCATTGATCCTCCTGCCTGTCACTGTACCAATACCATGCAGTTTTTAACACTATTGCTCTGTAGTATTGTTTGAGGTCAGGGATACTGATTCCCCCAGATTTTCTTTTGTTGCTGAGAATAGTTTTAGCTATCCTGTGTTTTTTGTTGTTCCAGATGAATTTGATAATTGCTCTTTCTAACTCTGTGAAGAATTGAGTTGGGATTTTGATGGGTATTGCATTGAATCTGTATAGTGCTTTAGGCAAAATGGCTATTTTAACTATATTGATTCTACCGATCCATGAGCATGGGAGGTTTTCCCATTTTTTGAGGTCTTCTTCCATTTCCTTCTTCAGAGTCTTGAAGTTCTTGTCATACAGATCTTTCACATGTTTGGTAAGAGTCACCCCAAGATACTTTATACTGTTTGTGGCTATTGTGAAGGGGGTCATTTCCCTAATTTCTTTCTCAGCCTGCTTATCCTTTGAGTATAGGAAGGCCACTGATTTGCTTGAGTTGATTTTATAACCTGCCACTTTGCTGAAGTTGTTTATCAGCTGTAGGAGCTCTCTAGTGGAGTTCTTTGGGTCACTTAGGTAGACGATCATGTCGTCTGCAAATAATGATAGTTTGACTTCTTCCTTTCCAATTTGTATCCCTTTGATCTCCTTATGTTGTCGAATTGCCCGAGCTAGTACCTCAAGTACAATATTGAAAAGATAAGGAGAAAGGGGGCAGCCTTGTCTGGTCCCTTCTTAGCATCCAGGAGGCTGAGGATGAAGAACAACCACAATTTCAACACCAACCTAGACCACAGAGTAAAGTTCTCCCTACACCAGAAATAATAATTACTATCAGTAATTAAATTTGAAGCAAAATTCTACAACTTATTTTATTTTGTTTTCTGTTGCAGTGTGATATTGTGTGAGTTGAACCTTCAACGAATGTTAAGTGTATAAGAGATAATTATAAATTATAAAGAAACTTATAGTCCCGGACTTCTTCCTTTTGCATAATAAAGGTCCGCTGTTTTAGTAAATATGCCAATAGAGACAGTGGTAAAAATAAAAAAGGCATTGTATTCCCTTTGAAACCTTTTGTTTGAGAAGAAAGTTAATTTTGGTTAAATTTTCCTAGGATACTGTCCTAGTTACATTTGTTGCTCTGATGAATACCCTGACAAAAAAGCATCATGGGAGAGGAGATGCTTTGGCTTATATATAACTGCAGGCTAAATCACTGTACAGGAGGCGAGGCATTGACTTCAACATCAGAAGTAAAGCAAGAACAAAGCTGTGTATACTTGCTTGCTTTGTTTACACAGCTAGCTTTCGCTACTCTAATTCAGACCAAGGACCAGTGCACAAAATAATTCTGCTCAAAACCTTTATAGTCTACTTGCATGAATTTACAGTCAAGACAATTCCCAACAGACATGCACACATACTAAGTTCATCTAGGTACCTTGACATTAAAACGTTCTGCCACTAATCTTAGATGGTGTCAAGCTGATAGTTGGTACTAATTAGTATAGAAGGTATTGGATATCATAACCTATTAGAAAAGTATTTGAACTCTACATTTAAAAGAAATGGGTTGTCTAATTCCTGCCCACAGTGAAGAATAGTAAGCAATTATTGGGATATCAGATATAGCTCCTATAAATAACAACTCATAAAACCTATTCAGGGATATCTGTAATACATATTTAGGTACTTTGGAAGAAAATAAAAGTTTCATATTTCTCAAGTCAACTTTTCAATGTTTTTATTAAAGATTGTTTCATGAGGAAACAAGATATTGTGCAAGAGACAAGAACAAAGAAACCACAAAAAATGGAATGACGTATACGCTTCAGCAGCACATACACTGAAATTGGAACTATTCAGCGATTAACATGACCCCTGCGCAAGGATGGCATGCAAATTCGTAAAGCCTTCCAATATTTTAAGCAGGGACTAGACAAGGCTGACCACTCTCTTCATACCTGTTTGATTCAGTACTTGAAAGTCCTAGCCAGAGCAATTTGCAAAAGGAGGTCAAAGGGATACAAATTGGAAAGGAAGAAGTCAAAATATCACTATTTTCAGATGATATAATAATATACTTAAGTGACCCAAAAAATTCCACCAGAGAACTCCTAAACCTGATAAACAACCTCAGTAAAGTGGCTGGACATAAAATTAATTCAAACAAAACAGTAGCCTTCCTCTATTAAAAGGATGAAGAGGCTGAGAAAGAAATTAGGGAAACACCCTTCACGATAGTCACAAAAATATAAAATACCTTGGTGTGACTCTAACCAAGCAAGTGAAAGATCTATATGACAAGAACTTCAAGTCTCTGAAGAAAGAAATTGAAGTAGATCTCAGAAGATGCAAAGATCTCTTATGCTAATGGATTGGCAGGGTTAATATAGTAAAAATGGCCATTTTGCCTAAAGCAATCAACAGATTAAATGCAATCCCTGTAGAAATGGGACCTCATTAAATTGCAAAGGTTCTGTAAGCAAAGGACAGTGTTAATGTGACAAAAGGGCAACCAACAGATTGAGAAAAGATCTTTACTAGTCCTACATCCCATAGAGGGCTAATATCCAATATATACAAAGAACTCAAGAAGTTTGACTCCAGAGAACCAAAAAACCCTATTAAAAATGGGGTGCAGACCTAAACAAATAATTCTCAACTGAGGAATACCTAATACTTCGAAACACCTAAAGAAATGTTCAACACTCTTAATCAAAAACTCAGGACACAGCAGATGCTGGAGGGGATGTGGAGAAAGAACACTCTTCCATTACTGGTGGAATTGCAAGCTGGTACAACCATTCTAGAAAGCAGTTTCGCAGTTCCTCAGAAAATTGGACATAGTACTACCTGAGAACCCAGCTATACCACTCCTGGGCATATACCCAGAAGATGTTTCAATAGGTAATAAGGACACATGCTCCACTATGTTCATAGCAGCCTTATTCATAATAATCAGAAGTTAGAAAGAATCCAGATGTCCCTCAAAGTGTAATGCATACAGAAAATGTGGAACATTTACAGAGTGGATACAACTCAGTTATTAAAAACAATGAATTCATGAAAATCTTAGGCAAATGGATGGAACTAAAAAATATCATCCTGATGTGGTAACCCAATCACAAAAGAGCACACATGGTATGCACTTACTGCTAAATGGATATTAATCCCAATGTTTGGAATACCCAAAAATAAAATTCACAGACCATGTGAAGCTCGAGAAGAAGGAAGACCAAAATGTGCATACTTCAGTCCTTCCTTTTTTTCCCCAGAACTTAGCCAATTTATTTTTTTATTCGATATATTTTTATTTACATTTCCAATGATTTACCCTTTTCTAGCCCCCCACTCCCCGAAAGTCCCATAAGCCCCCTTCTCTCCCCCTGTCCTCCCACCCACCCCTTCCCACTTCCCCATTCTGGTTTTGCTGAATACTGCTTCACTGAGCCTTTCCAGAACAAGGGGTCACTCCTCCATTCTTCTTGTACCTCATTTAATGTGTGGATTATGTTTTGGGTGTTCCAGTTTTCTAGGTTAATATCCACTTATTAGTGAGTGCATACCATGATTCATCTTTTGAGTCTGGGTTACCTCACTTAGTATGATGTTCTCTAGCTCCATCCATTTGCCTAAGAATTTCAAGAGTTCATTGTTTCTAATGGTTGAATAGTACTCCATTGTGTATATATACCACAGTTTTTGCATCCACTCTTCTGTTGAGGGATACCTGGGTTCTTTCCAGCTTCTGGCAATATAAATAGGGCTGCTATGAACATAGTAGAACATGTATCCTTATTACATGCTGGGGAATCTTTTGGGTATATGCCCAGGAGTGGAATAGCAGGATCTTCTGGAAGTGAGGTGCCCAGTTTTCGGAGGAATCAACAGACTGATTTCCAGAGTGGTTGTACCAATTTGCAACCCCACCAGCAGTGAAGGAGTGTTCCTCTTTCTCCACATCCTCCCCAACACCTGCTGTCTCCTGAATTTTTAATCTTAGCCATTCTAACTGGTATAAGGGGAAATCTCAGGGTTGTTTTGATTTGCATTTCCCTAATGACTAATGAAGTTGAGCATTTTTTAAGATGTTTCTCTGCCATCCAAAGTTCTTCAGATGAGAATTCTTTGTTTAACTCTGTACCCCATTTTTTAATAGGGTTGTTTGGTTTTCTGGAGTCTAACTTCTTGAATTCTTTATATATATTGGATATTAGCCCTCTATCTGATGTAGGATTGGTGAAGATCTTTTCCCAATTTGTTGGTTGCTGATTTGTCCTTTTGATGGTGTCCTTTGCCTTACAGAAACTTTGTAATTTTATGAGGTCCCATTTGTCAATTCTTGCTCTTAGAGCATACGCTATTGGTGTTCTGTTCAGAAACTTTCTCCCTGTACCGATGTCCTCAAGGGTCTTCCCCAGGTTCTTTTCTACTAGCTTCAGAGTGTCTGGCTTTATGTGGAGGTCCTTGATCCATTTGGATTTGAGCTTAGTACAAGGAGACAAGGATGGATCAATTCGCATTCTTCTGCATGCTGACTTCCAGTTGAACCAGCACCATTTGTTGAAAAGGCTATCTTTTTTCCATTGGATGTTTTCAGCCCCTTTGTCGAGGATCAAGTGGCCATAGGTGTGTGGGTTCATTTCTGGATCTTCAATCCTGTTCCATTGATCTGCCTGCCTGTCACTGTACCAATACCATGCAATTTTTAACACTATTGCTCTGTAGTATTGCTTGAGGTCGGGGATACTGATTCCCCCAGAATTTCTTTTGTTGCTGAGAATAGTTTTAGCTATCCTGGGTTTTTTGTTATTCCAGATGAATTTGAGAATTGCTCTTTCTAACTCTGTGAAGAATTGAGTTGGGATTTTGATGGGTATTGCAGGAAAGGCCATTTAGAGACTGCCCCACATGGGAATCCATCTCCATCTCGTATACAGTTACCCAACCCAGACACTATTGTGGATGCCAACAAGTGCTAGCTGACAGAAGCCTGTTATAGCTGTCTCCTGACAAAGCTTCTATTCGTGACAAACACACAAGTTGATGCTCACAGCCAACCAATGGACTGAGCACAGGGTTCCCAATGGAGGAGCTAGAGGAAAGAACCAAGATCCTCAAGTGGTTTACAATTCCATAGGAGGAACAACATTGTGAACTAACCAATACCCCTAGACCTTCCAGGGACTAAACCACCAACAAAAGAGTACACATGGAGGTATGCATGGCTCCAGCCACATATGTAGCAGAGGATGGCCTTGTACATCAATGAGAAGAGAGACCGTTTGTTCTGTGAAGGTTTAATGCCCCATCTTAAGGGAATGCCTGGACAGGAAAGTAAGTGGAAGTGGGTTGGTTGGTGAGCAGGGGGAGGGGGAAAGGTATAGGGACTTTTCAGAGGGGAAACCAGGAAAGGGGATAACATTTGAAATGTAAATAAAGCAAATATCTAATAAGAAATGTCATGAAAGTGAAAGCTTTTTAGAACATTATTAATGTCATATGTATTTTCAATAAAAATATAAATAATATAAATAATTATTGAATTATTTTTTAATTTCTTACTTCATTTTGTTTTGTTTTGGTGTAATTATATCACCTTGTGCTAAAGTGTTGATTAAGACAATGTTGTTTACCCAGATGAGAGCACTGAGAATTGGTTAAATAAATTTTCCAGTTGTAGACATTGAACAAAATGGGAAGCAGTTACTGAATTCCATATTTGTAATAACTGGAAATGTCTACAGTATGCATTTAGAAACTACTTGGAATAGGTTAGCCTCTAGGAACTACTGTGAGAGATTATATAAATTATAATAAGTGTGGTGAGAAGACTTACCTGAACTTTAGGTAACATCACCCAATAGGTCGTCATCCTGAACTGAATGAAGGTGTAATGCACGTCATTTATTTATATCTATTCTTCTTCTGTATCTCAAACATTTTCATATATCAACACAAAGGAATTATTATATTTTAATACTAAAGGACTTTCAATCACCATACAGTTGTTTTTGCTATGAAATGATAGTAAAATTGGAAGTGAGAACAATCCTTCGTTTAGTAGAAATTTAGAAGAAAAATTAATTTAGAAAGAAGCTGAAAGAAAGCATCAAAATCTGGCTCAGGAGTTAGATTTGTCTCGAACCCCAAAATGAGGTGAGCAGTAAAAAAGTAATAGGATCATATTTTTTCTCTTTGTACATATGAAAGCTTATAAATAGGGAAGCAAATATATTTTTTGGTAAGCGATGAGTGTAAAGGAAAATGAAGAGAACAACAGACTAAACAAGACAAAGAACAAATGTATGTCAGGATATTGCTCTCCTTAAAACTTCGGTGTATATGAAACATACTTCATTTTTCCATTCCATTGATTAATATCATATACTCATTGATTTTTAGTGTGTGTTTATCTTCTAAATGCTGGTATGCTTTAACTCCTTTTTGGTTTAACATTTTTGTTCACTTTACTCCCCAACCACAGCCTTCTTCCTTACCCTCTTACCAGTCCCAACCTTACAAGTCCCTTCCCACATTGCCCCTTACCCTACTGCTTAGAAAGGGGAGTCCCTCTTGGATACCACCTCACCCTGGGGTATCTAGCCCCAGTAGGTCAGGGACATCCTTTCACATTGAGGCCCAACCTGGCACTCCAGGTGAGGGTTGGAGAGGATCCAATGGCAGGAAACAGAAACTGAGACAACCCCCATACCGGTTGTTAAAGGAACCATATGAACACCAAACTGCACATTTGCTGTGAAGCTGTACAGGGTATAGGTCCAGTTCCTGCATATTCCCTGGTTGGTAGCTCAGGCTCTGTAAACCCCTGTCCCAGATTAGATAACTCTGTGTGTCTTCCTGTGGTGTCCTAGGCTTCTCAGCCTTGCTCACTTCCATCCTCCACTCTTCCAAGACGTCCCATGCTCTATCTGATAATAGGCTGTGGGTCTCTGCATCTGCAGACACTTGCTGATTGATAAAGCCTCTCAGGGGAAAGTTATGCTAAGTTCCTATCTACAAACCTAGCAGAGTATCACTAATAGTATAAGGGGTTGGCTTTCTCATATGGGACAGGTCTCTGGTTGGGACAGTCATTGGTTGGCCACTCCCTCAGTATCTGTTCCATCTTTGTCCCTGAATATTTTATAGGCAAGACAAATTTGAAGTTGAAGATTTTTTTGGGGTTGATTAATTTCACCCTGCATTCTCTGAAAGTCCTGTCTGTCTATATCCTCCTCTGTAGGCATCAAGACTAGAGTCATCCCTATAGAGTCTGTATCCTCTCCTGTCCCAGGTCTCCAGCTAGTAACCAGAGATTTCCTACCCTCAGTGATTTCTGTTCTTATTTCCAGCCCTCTCTTACTTTCCCTCTTCTCACACCTTCCTCTCCTTCCTTCTTTTCTAACCAGTTCTCTCTCTCTCCACCCACCTCTGATGAATTTTAGTTTCCACTTCTGAGTGAGATTTGTAATGTTCCCTTGATCTCTCCTTATTTTCCAGGGTTTTTTTCAGGGTGGGGGGAGACTATGGATTATAGGATAATTGTCCTACACTTTATAGTTAATATTCACTTATAAATGAGTACATACCATACCATGTATTGCTGGTTCTCATTTACCTCATGCAGAATGATATTCTCAAGTTCCATCCATTTGCCTGAAAACTTCATAATGTCTTTGTTTTTAATAGGTGAATAGTATTCCATTGTATAGATGTACCCCATTTTCTTTATCCAATATCAGTTGTAGGACATTTAGGTTGTTTCTGGTTTCTGATGATTCCAAATAAAGCTACTATGAACATAATTGAACATATATCCCTGTGGTATAAAGGGATAACTTTTGGGTACATGGCCAGGAGTGGTTTAGCTGGGACTTGGGATAGAACTAATTCTGGTTTTCTGAGGAACTGTCAAATTTATTTCCGAAGTGTTGTACAAGTTTGCACTCTACCTAGCAATGGAGGGGCTTTCTTCCTGCTCCACATCCTTGCAAGTATGTGCTAACACTTGAGTTTTTGATCTTAGCCCTTCTAGCAGTTTAACATGGAATCTCAGGTTTGTTTTATGTTGGGTTTCACTGATGACTAAGGATGTCAGAGGCCTAAAATATGTGGGGAGTTGCACAAGACTCATTTGTGATACAGGAGCATCAGTCCTTGCATTGGAAGAATCAGCATATTTGTGCAAGTAGCTGCAATCTTTTTTCTTTTTGCTCTGTGTTCTTAGTCCTTGTTTTAAACACTTGAGATCCACATTTAGTATTTGTAAATTTACCAAAATTATGCAGAAAAGTTGACTGATAAAGAGCAAGGGTAACTTACCTGTAAATCAAGTAAAATTTTTTAAAAGTAAAACATTTCTTAGAATTGCTTTGAAGATTATGCAATACCAAAGGCACTGCATTTAGCTGAGTGACTACTGTAAACACAACAAAAATTTTAGGACATGATATGGATAACCCATTTTACTTATCCATAGTGTTGTAAAAGATGTTTTATCAAGTAATAGTTGAATATGTTAAAATTAAAGCATATGATAGAAAGCTGTAGGAACCATATTTTGATTGGGAGATAGAATAAATATAATCTCGGGGCTTGAGCGGATGTGGGGCTCAGTATGCTATGCTAGCATATGCCTGTGATCCTAGCACTTTCAGGTGAAAGCAGCAGAATCATGAGTTTAAGGTCACCCTGAGCTACATAAATTTAGTCATACAAACTAAAACAGAAAGAGGAATGTAGTGACTGAAAGGAAAAATGAGACATGCAGAATGAGAAATTTAGAATCAGAATCCTTATCATACATGGTGGCAGAAAAGGTAGTAAGAGTACATACTGCTAAATAGTAGGATTAGAAACAATGTACAGGGTCATTCCACTAACACTTCAGTGAATATGCATAGTACCAAGAAGTGGGACCAGTTAGGAAACAATTGCCCATGTCTAGGCAAGAATGATACTGGCAGCACCAGACTGGTGGACAGTCTGGCAAAAGATGACTGAATTCTGGCAGCATTTTGAAAGTAATATTGATAAAATTTGATGATTGATTTTATATGGGACTTGGAAAAAAGTAATAAAATGTGGAAGACATAAGTGTGGGCAATAAGAGAGGTTGTTTACTGAAAGAAAAATAGAATAAGGAAGGAAGAGTGGAAGAATGGAGCTTAGGAGTTTCGGTTTCAATAAATTGCCACAAACCAAATTGAAAGGTTATCTTCATTCTAAATGTTAACTATGAGTCAATAGTTTTAATGTAATCATCATTGTGTTAAATGTCAATGATTTCAGTTAATTTTTCTTATGTAGAAATACTCCTGTTCTGTTTCTTCATGTAACTTTATATTGAATCACACTTTTATGAGTTAAGGGTGAGGAAGCTGTTTCCAAGCTTCTCCAATGGATTCAAACCCAGTTATGTACTGGTAAGCAGTAATTATACAGTTAAGTTAAAAAAAATCTCTCTTCACTATATTCACTGGTTGTTTTAATATGAATTATGGGCCAGATGATATTTGAAAACCTGTTTTTTAAAGACTAGAAGTATCTTTCACTGTTTAAGAGACTACTTAAAACTTCTTAAATGTCAGATGATTTTATTAGCTTTCATTTAATTAATATTCTGTTGAAGATTTGGAAATATAAATACCATTATTCTTTTAAGAGTTGTTTTTAATGCTAGGTCAAATATTTTACTTACAAATGCAAGTAGGGTATGTGGAAAATTTCAAAACACACTTCTTATAGCAAAGACAGATTCTGTATTTAAGAATACGTAATACATATGACAGTTTCATTCTCTTATTCATTCCACTATGCAGCAATATAGCAACCTTAATTTTGTACTTTTATATCTAAAACTTCAATTGTGTATTCTTTTCTTGTTAGAAAATTTAATTTAAGAAAATCAAGATGATTTCCTCTAAAGTAGAGAGATCCTTTGGGCTTGTGTATAAGATATAATTATCTAATAGTGTCCTTGACCCTGGCTCCCACAATCCTTTCTCCCCCTCTTCTGAAAGATTCCTGAGCTCCACCTAATGTTTTCTGTCTGTCTCTGCATCTCTTCCCATCAGTTGCTAGATGAAGCCTCTCTAATGACAACTGGGCTAGGTACCAATCTATGACAATAGCAGACTATCATTATGAGTCATTTCACTGTCTTTGTTTTTCCAGTTATAATTCAGTCTGTACTAGGGCTCTGGGCTATCTAGCCTCTGGGTCCTGTCTCTCTAGGTATGGGTCTCAATCTGGACAAGTTATTTGCTGTCCACTTCCACAATTTCTGTACTATCTTTATCCCAGCACATATTGTAGCCAGGAAACATTGTAGGTCAAAAGTTCTGTGTTTGCGTTGGTATCACAATTATTCCACTTGGAGTTTTGCCTAGTTAGAGGAGATAGCTGGTTCAGGCTCCATATCCCCCACTGCTGCGAGTCTTAACTAGGTTACTGTCGTAGATTCCGGGGAGTTTCCATTGCATGAGGATTTTAGCTAGACCCTGAGGTGTCTCCCAATTCCAGGTGTCATCTGTTCCAGATTTCCAGATCTCTCTCTCTCTCTCTCTCTCTCTCTCTCTCTCTCTCTCTCTCTCTCTCCCCACCACCACCCAACCCCCCATCAGACTGACACCACATAAATACACAGAGAATTAACTTACCTGGGCTCCTACAGGCCCATACAGACTAAACCAACAGCTAGGGATCCTGCATAGGTCTAGCCTAGGTTCCCTGAATATCTGCTACAGTTGTCTAGCTTGGTCTTTTTGGAATCTCCTAACATTAAGAGCAGGGGATTTCTCTGACTCTTTTGCCTGTACTGGGAAACCTTTCTGTCATATTCAACTGCCTTGTCTAGCCTTACTATGAGGGGATGTGTCTAGTCTTACTGCCATTGGATGTTCTATGTCAGGTTGTTATCCACAGGAGAGGTACCCTTTTCTGAAGACATACAGAGGAATACATAGGTAAGAAGTAGGGTTGGAGAGACTGGGAAGAGAGGAGAGAGAGGAAATTTTGGTTATGATGTAGTATATGGGAGAAGAATAAATAAATACATTGTAAAAAAAAAAAGTCATCATATCCAGAATAGAATTAGAGCCCAACACTGCCAATAATTAGCTGTGTAGTATTGTAGTCCTCACCACAGAGATATGATAAACCTCAGAGGCTTTTCCTGAAAATTTATTTGGATGATTATATATATTTTATTTGTGTGTGTGTGTGTGTGTGTGTGTGTGTGTGTGTGCCTGTCTGTCTGTATAAAGGCCACTCTGGGAGGCAGGACATACTCAAAAGAATGCTTATATGCATTTTCCTTATACTTGTTAATATTATTACTGTAGACTTTGAAGAACTTGTTCTAGCTGTTATGTTTTAATAGTGAAAATTAATTTTGTGCCCAGTCTCATATTTAACAATCACAAGATTAAATATGAAAATTTCTTTTAAAAGGCTAAAACAAAACATAATTATCCTGTAAGAGAAATAGAATATTAAGACCTTTCTATCTAGTAAACTACAACAAACCTAATTTTAGGCAAAGACAGCAGCATTAGGAATCCACAACCATCCTGGGTTATATTAAGAGATCTGTATCAAACTAAAAAATAAATAAATACATAAAACACAAATGTGTTTTGTTTCTAGATTGCTTAAGTAGTTGAAGTTAGTAACACCTAGGAGGTCTTATTATTATTGTGATACTGTGTAAGATTAACTGGGGAAAAGTTGCATGGTTTTATGAAGTAACCATAGAATTCCAAACCCTGGTTTTAGAGAAGTCATTAGACAGAATATACATATTTCTTAGTATATCTCCCATTTGATTTAGCAGCATATTTTTATTGTACTCACTTATTTTTGGCATAATCTTTCCCAATAACAACAATATGAAAACAAAGAATAAATATATATTTATTCCGGTTGAAAAAGATAGAAGCCCCCTGTGATAGTTCAGACCAAAGAGCAGCACAAAGTACAGTGATGTTTGTTGAAAATAGATGAATCATATTTAGAAACAATTGAAAGGGATTGGATTTAGTTGTTATTTTCCTTTTAGGTTAATGGAAATGAGGAAGGTAATATGATTCAGCAAATTGACAAAGGAGATTAGTCATCACAAGTGCACTTTTAAAAATAGGTGAACATTATATATCAATATTTTATATAAAGTTTCTATAAATATGCTTATTATTTTCCTAGGGGGGCTATAATAGCTTTTCTGGATGGTAAGGAGCGCCTGAAGTAAAATTTTATGACCTACTTATAAACTCCTAAAAGAATGGTTTAGAATGGAAAGATGATAGGACATTTAATATCAGCATTTAAATAGAAACTTCTGAGTCTCATATTTGTTTGAAAATAGTAACATCAGTTAGGGTATCTCCCAGAGGCATATTTTCTTTAGCTACATCTCAGAGTACAGCTTATTCCAACAATGTGCTGTGTATCGGCTCAATGTCAATACTAAATACTGTTCTCCATTATCCTCCTATTTCTATTTGAGAACTTTTAAGAATCTCCACACAATAATGTGTCCATAGAAATTGTATTTAGGGTTAAGTTTTCCATTGATCAAGGTTGTAAGGCAACGCATGTCCTTCCTTTGAGATGAGAAATTCTAGAATTTAATGACTAAAGAGATCTTAGTAACTTATTTTAGAGAAAGTGTTATTTGCCTTATCTAAGCATAAAACTATTTATCATTATTAGAATAAGCAAATGTATTATTATAAGAGCACATAAGTTACTTTGTGTTTTATATGAATTATTTTAATTCTGAGCAAAGCCATGAGTTGTGATTTGTTCATGATTTTTAGTGTTTATCAATTAGAAATGGTGAAAATCATTTTGTTTATATTGAAACAGCTGACAGATGAGGAGTTCATGGCTTGGCTGTTCTGACACCATTTTTTACACACACCCCCACACATCCTTTAGAACAGCAGGAGTATTTCATGATACAATGCAACTTTTTCAGTGGCAGAAATCTGAAACTAATCACTTTAAATACTAAAATCACCAAATTTGTAAAGACCATTTTTTAAAATTTATCAGGTAGAGAATATTTAATTACTTAAACGTTCCAGTGAAACGAATAAGATTCCCAGTGTGAATTTCAGTGAGTTTACAATCAGTGATGCAGTGTGACAGTTCACAGTTTCCATGATATCCAGAGGAACCAATGCCGCTGGATGTAATCCTGAGCTCAGTAGGAGATTAGGGAGACCTAAAGGTCACCTCTCCCTCAAATCTACACGGCTCAGTGTAGACCCAAAACAACGTAGGCCTGGAAGAGTTTAGGATGACAGCAGCATAGAAAATCAGAAAGCTTGCTGGCGTGTCAGCTGAGCAGATACTACCTGCCAGATATGCTCCGTTAACTAGTTTATTCTCTTTACATCCTGATCACAGTCCTCCTCTCCTCACAGTTCCCCTCCCCTTTCCTTCTCCTATGAGAAGGGAAAGGTCACCTCCTGCTACCAACCCACCCTGGCCCCTCAAGTCACCCCTGTATTAGGCATATACTTTCCTATGGAGGTCAGACAAGGCAGCCCAGTTAGAGGAACAGTATTCACAGGCAGACAACAGAGTCAGAGGAAGCCATGTCTCCACTTGTTGGGGGACTCACAAGAAGACCAAGCTGCACATGGTTAGTGGTTCAGGCCCTATGAATTCCCAAAGGTCCAGGTTAGTTGACAGTATTGCTTTTCTTGCGGAGTACCTATCACCTCTCAGTTCCTCAATCCTTCTCCCACCTCTTTCAGAAGACTTCCCTAGCATGAACTAATGGTTTGCTATGAATCTGTGTATTCCTTTCAGTCAGCTTCTGGGTAAGCCTCTCAGCTGACAGTTATGATAGGCTCCTGTTTGCAAACATAACAGTATCACTAATAGTCTAAGGGATTGGTTCTTGTCCATGAGCTGGGTCTCAAGTTGGGCTAGTTCATTAGTTAGCCATTCTCCCAGTCTCTACTCCATCCTTGTTTCTTCACTTCTTGTAGGCAACACAAACTTTTGATGGAAGCTTTCGTGGGTGGGTTGGTATACTTATCCCTCCACTGGGATTCCTGCCTGCATGACAGATTTTTAATAGTCTTTATCTGCTGTAAAAAGGGAGCATCTTTCATGGGAAGTAAGAGCTGCGCAAACTAAATATTTAAATATAGTTAAAATTATACTGGTTGAAGAAAACAGCAGCAGTCAGTTCTCCTCTAGGATCCATGACCTCACCAACCACAAGCGCTTGGCTAGGTTTATTGTAGGGGTGTGCTTTTCCTCCTATTGAGCCTGACTAATCTAAGCTCCTTGGCCTTGAATAATTGCAAATGAGCTAAAAAAAACTAACAAGGGACCCTCAGAACACTTGTTCATGTTCTCTTCTGCCATGTAATATATGTAGTCAGATGGTCACAATTATGATAATTAAAGCATTTATAAAACTCATATTCTGTATAACTGAAAAACATTAGCTTTACATTTAACTGAAGCAAAGCAAAGAAATATGGTGCAATTTCTTTACATGCGTGTGCCCTGGTAAAATTTTGCATACAAAGGTTTAATCATAGTTTTATGTGTTCTGAACTTAGATAGGCCACACTAAGAGAACATACTCAAACTACTTTTATTATTTTACCATAGGAGAAATATTTTTCAGAAGTTTGTATTTATATATAAAATATTTTCAATAAAACTCGTGACTATAATTATGTAAAACATTTTTATAGTACAGATATTTTCCTGTCCCATACTAAGGTGTCTTAATATGCTTGTTGGGTCTCAAGTACAAAACACATAAAATGAAGGACTCAGTAGAAGTAAGTTTTGTTCCCATTATGTGATATATGGAACACATGACTGGGGATATCATAAATGCCTGCACATGCTGGTGTTTTCAGAAGCAACATTTGGGACTGATTTAAGACTTCCCTAACTTTTATTAAATGTCATTTGTGTTACTGTTTTGTGATGGACCATTTTATACTTTTAGCAAGTTTTTAATCTAACTTACTGGTCACAGTTCTTTGAAGTAAGTGACATAACTATTACTGGAACCTATTAAAACCAATGTAAGACAATGAAATGTAAAGACCTATATTCGGCTAAACTCAGACAGTTACCCCCATTCATAACCCATTTTTCAACATAACCCAGGATTGTTAAAATGATAACCTGTTTCATAAATGTAAGCAAATTAATGTGAACTACTTGTCTCTTCAGTTGTTTAATAATAAAAGGTAGCAACAGCTAACATTGATAAACTAGTTGTACTGAAAACAACCATGGGTACTTGGTAGGACATGGGCACCGGGTACTTCATTTGGCAATATGTGCTGTAGGTTTTATTTAGAAGGAGTAGTTATTATTGCCTTGTCATTAAAGGCAAATCATATAGATGAAAATACAAATATGTATATACTTATATAATTTCAAGAAAAACAATCACTCTAGAAACATTAAATTCTAAGTCTATTGAATGAGGATGTATAGACGTCTTCAGAAAGCCTTACCCTCTACTCTGTAACAGAAAGCTGTAGTCAGTCAAATGCCAAAGATGGCTTTGTTTTCACCATGCCTGTGCATCCTTGCATGCCTTACCCCCAGGCTTTCCTTTTTAAACAAATAAGCACATAATATACGCAAGAAGTTTTCCATCCAAACTGTGTAAAAGGGTGTAAAAGTGTTTTTCTTTCCTTCTTTTTTCCTCAAAAAGAGCATTTCCTCAAATGTTCTAGAGACACAAGCGTGTAGACAACGGTCCCTTACAAAATGCCAGGCAAGAATATCTCCTGATGTTCACTTTTCGTTATCCACTAGAAGTAATATCATTTTAAATATGTTGTATGCAAATTAAAAATAAAATATTACCAGGGCCAACTTATTATATTCTCCAGTTTTCACATCCTGGTACAAATATTTAAGAAAGTAGAACTGGAGATTTCTTTTTGGAAGATCCCTTAAATTGTATAAATGATCTGTAGTCATCTTAAGTGTTATTTACCAATGTTTTCTGCTTAGGTTCAAGAATAATTTTTACAGCAAAAATTAAAAATAAAATTATTTGTGATATGTCTGCAGGATTATTCTGAATCAGACGAATCCTCAGAACTCTGATAGTGCTTGTCATTCAAAATGCTCAGAGTTTAAGTAAATATTCCAGAAAAACTGCTTCTTCTGTTTTGTTTTTTAAGTGTTTTATGTGAAAATAAAAAAAATCTTATTTAATTGTTCACAGTTTCTTATTCTTCTGTAATATATGCATATAGCAGTCTCAAAGGAAGTTTAAAACAAAATCTTTGAAACTTTGGAATTAGCTATAATTTGTAAAATGTAGAGCCCTAAAACATCCAAGGAAAATGAAGTTTACAAAGCACTTAGATATTAGTAGAAATGAAGCAGCTTTCTCAAGGTCACAAAGTAATTGACTAGAAAAGAAGTACTGTAATATCTTTGTGGTCTTACTTCTTTCCATTGGATATCTATGTCCATTAATCAGTAGTGAATATAGGAGCTGTTAGAACTCAATAGCGTCAGGTCACCTATTTAAAAGGGGAAAAGTGTCTAACAAATGCTGTCTGGTGAGGGGAGTGGTCTTACCCTTAGACATCATTGGAAACAATTTGGGAGTTTTTCATAGGGCCACCACACAAAGAAAATATTGAAAATTTTCTTTTAATGTTCATGCTAGAGCAGAACAGAAGTTTTTTGCAAAGCTGTCAGACACAAAGGTTTGGTCTCATCTTTACCAAGGACTAAGGCAGAGTTATCACAAATTTTACTTGCATATATTATATACTCCAATCATTTTTTTTATCTGTAAGTCTAATGATATGAAAAGATGTGAACTAAGAAACATACTGACTTAGCCCAAGTGTCTAAAGCAGGATGTTATCAGAGCTTTTTATTGCTATACTCTACATAAATGGACAAAATCTTCAGATATTTCTTAATTGATTACTTGTATAAATAAACAAAGTTAATGGAAGGTTTTGAAGTCACTGGTAAACTTGTGGCCAGAATCCATAACAGGAAGAATGTTTAGAGGCATCTCATTTATACACTGTTTATATTTTGCAAAGCTGAGAATCAGTGACCTCTCTTACATTGTAAAAGTTTAAAATTCATCTCCATGCTACAAAGCATGTCTAAGAAGCGACATCATAGACTTTTATTCACTTAGATAAAATATAATCAAAGCAAAGCCTAATTAAAAATTCATGTATATCATTTGACTCAGTCTTAATTATTGCTGCAATGCAGAAGTCCAAGCTAATTTTAACATATGCCAGAAAAGTCTTACTCAAAAGGATCAGAAATAACTTTAAATATAATCACTTTGTATATTTTATGTAACATTTCCTATGTATTTTAACCTATTTATTTCTACAATTTTGTCCTTAACATCTAAATCTATTATTCTGAAACCGACACTAATTTTCTTAAGCATAAATGACATCACATAGTCTCAAAAATCATTAGCCAATTTCTTCAGGGTTTTTAAATTTTATACAGCTGGTAGAAATTATGGGTATACAAGATAAGTTTTTAATAGAGAAGTTACACAGGAGATAATGTCAACTGATTGAGCTTGTCAGAAATGTTAAGTGGCCTTCACACATCCCCCTGGCTGTAGAATGTCATTTCACACTCCTGCCAATCCATTTAGTAGTCAGTCAAGCAATGTGTGGCACTTCTATCCCATTTGCAGAGACATGCAATAAAAAGTTAAACAGAAACTGAAGGTTAGATCAATATTTTTTCTTGTTGATATCTTTTATCTTCTTTCGGAAATCTACAGAATTTTTCATGTTCTAAGAACCTTACAGATGAGACAAGGACGCTCTTTAAGTACACATTGTACCACACTAGAATATGAGTAAATTAAACAGCACTTCACTTTACTACTGAGCACAGTCCTCCGACTGACTCCTTGGAGAGGAATTTTTCAAAGCCTTGGTATTACACCGTCTCTGGATCAATCTGTGTGCTACATAATATTTAGATACTGTCCTTAATACTACAGGGTTCTTTTCACCTCAGGGTAAAATGTTTTAATTTTTCAAATAACTTATAATATCACTCCCAAATCTCCCTTGTTAAATTTTGCCTCCTGCATTCAGATCCCTATCCCTTACTTACTCTGATGTGTGCCTCCCTAGTCACTCCCAGTGAGTTTTCACTTTCTGAGCTCCAGACATGTAGAAAGGGGCACAGTTTACTCTATTTTATTTACTTCATTTTTTATTGATATAAAATAAGCAGTCCCGTCTCTTATTTTAAATCACTTACTCTTTCTCTCTTTTGAAAATTTTTTGATTAAATTATTTTGACAATTTCAGCCCTGTACATAGTATACTATGATCACATTTGCTCTTCCACCTCCGCTTACCCCTTTTTGTCCCTTGCCTCTCTCCCTGTCTCCATACAAACTTCTGTCTCACTTTCCTGCCTGCTTGATTCATTTTTGTTTGCTACATAACAAAAGTTTATGTTTCTCTTTTCTTCCGTTCTATTGACAAATGTTAATATAATAGCAATATCGTAGGATTTTATCAAGTGTATTTGGATGGTTCAATGTTTATAGATTTCTGTTCCCTCACTCCCTCTCTGTCTCTGTTCATCTGTCTCTTTCTCTCTGTGAGTGTGTATGCATGTGTATATATGTTATCACATTTGTGTGCATGCACTATAAGGCATACTCACCAGAATGACCTTGATACATAAATGCCTATCCTTTTACCAAGTTCTTCCACATATGCATGTAAACAAAATTGTGATGATAAAACATTAATTTTTATGACCTTGTTGACTTAGAATATCAGTGCTTTTTGTCCATTCTTGATAGTGTCATTCATTTTGTATATCCTTGCCACATACTCTGTCACTGTGGGAATTTTACACATCAAATCAATACCCTCTTATTTTACTTTTAGACTTGATATCTATTTTAACATTTTCATATGCCTAAACATTGTTTATATTGTTTATATTATAATAATTCCAATAAGAAAAGAGAAGTGAGGAGAATGATGACATACTAAGTAGTCTTCATCTGCAGAGCAGGGATGGTTTGAAAGAAAATATGCTAAAATACGCATCAACTATTATGTTTATTTGCAGCAGTATATTGACAGAGCTATTCTGATTCCAACATTAGAGAAAGGTTAAGATTCATAGTACAAAAACTGAGGTTAAGAATGCAAAGCAACTGATGGAGCAACAATTTCAACACTGCACCTGATTGGTCTGATGACTTATTAATTATTAGACCCCAGGCATAATTGGTATTGTCTAATGTTCTATGAGGATTTCATAATAATCAGTGGGTCTATGGCTCTCTCTGAAGTCACAATTACAATAAACAAGACTATCACTTACACCATTTAAATGCATATTTATTTTAGTAAATGTCTATATGTTAAAGCAAAAGTAAAATTTGATATATTTTTCTGTTATCTAACTGTATATTTTGTAATTTTTGTTATTATTATAATCTTTAATATAATTAAGGTAATCAGATCTTCTGTTTATAGGACATACAGCATTACAGCATGTGCCTGTTATGTTGTAAATATTTACTTATCCTTAAATCCTTTCTTGTTTTGTTTATTAAACTTAACTTTATAAGTTTATAAACAAAACATTTATTAACATGTTTGTTGATAAACAATGTAGTTTATTAAACTACACTTATGTGTAGACTTTTAATATTACAGTCATGTTAACCCTTTTATATGACAAATTGATTCAATCACAATTTTTACCATCTGAGACTTAACTTATGAAAACATTTTAATGATGGATAAATGTTAACTAATTCTTGAAGAAATGTGCTTGCAAATATAAACATAGTTGGTTATATAAATGAATGTAAATGAAATCTATTTTAGAAATGCCTTACTGCATAAAAATGTCTTAGAGATAGGAATAGCAAAAGGTTTTGAAAATAAAATGAATGTACACATGAAAGGAATTTGGAACAAAATGAATAGAAAGTTATACAGAACTAGACTTTATAAAAATATGCAGTTTTATTATAAATTTTAAAATATGGTAATTACTCTGAAGGAAAATTATAGAAAGGTTGTATATATGTAAACAATCGTGGTAAAAAGAAAAGTTTAGAAAAATTAATAGAGAAAAATTACTTATGCATAGGGAGCATAGATATTCATGGCATGATGTTTGTTTTTTTTTTACTTTACTTTTTACTCTTTGCAATGCTTGATATATCTAATAATTATTGAGCATCAAACACAACTATTAATTTTGAACCATTAAATTTAAACATTAAGAAAGTGTCATTTAGAAAAAAATGTGATAAAAAAGGTTAGATTTACTAATTTTTCTTCGAATTTTGAAGGTTGTTCCATATGCACTGCAATGATATTTTTCCTCATATCAATATGAAAATTATTTAAATAAGCAAGTATTTGAATTTGAGTATTCACTAAAAACCCAAGTAAAGTTAATACTGCCATCAACTTAGATTAGTTTTATCTAATCAAAATGATTCCTCCCTCCTATGATTCTTATCATTTCTAGCATCAGATCTGGCACGTGGCAGCAGAAAAAAAAATCACTTGAGTGCTTATTAATCTAATTCCTTTTTCTCTGTATTCCATGATCAGTAGTCGCTTCATCTGAGTTGATATTTGGGTCTTATTAAAGTCACTCTCTAAAGTGAAAGTTTAGTTCTTCCTTTAATGGCTTCAAAGACAAATTTCTACCTAACTTCTACTGAACTCTAAAAGGGGTTGGTGGTTTCATTATCAAAAACCATTTCTCATTTCTCTACTAATTTAAATCTATGGTATAGATTTTCTTTAGTGAGATATTAACTTGTAGTAAACCTCTTCCAACCATGTTCTCTGAGTTTGGAGGTATTGAGTGAGTGGCTTTTATGTTAGCACTGCCTTGTTGCCTTGTTCCTACAATACTTTGTGGGATTTGGGAGCAGAATCACATTTCCTTTATTAGCCTGTGTATTCTAGTTCTCCTTGTTGCCACTCTCTGGCCTTGACTCATTACCAGTGGTTTCCAAGCATCACTGAAACATCTGTTTATAGTATTTATCTTCTTTATTTTCATCATAATTTGAATTTTTCACTGTATATCTATAACTCAAGATATTGCTATAATTTTCATAATCTTATCTTTAAAATATCTAAAAGCCTAATTTCAATTTGAATTATATAAATTTATATTGGCCAATAGCAACAGATAGGAATTGTATAATATATTTAATTGATTGATATAACTAGGCTTTCCCATTAATTTCTTGTCATTCACAATGCTGAATAGATAGAAAATTTTATATATATATATATGTATATATATATATAAAACATGTGTTATATGCATATAAACACATACATGCACACATATACACACATATACATGTATATAACAACAATTAATAAAAGAAGAGGCCATAAACTTGAAAAAGAGCAAGAAGTGACTAATGGGAAGGTTTGGAGGGAAGAAATGAAGGAGGGAAATGATATATTATAATCTCCAGAAACAAAAATTTTTTTATTAAATTGTATTATTATTTACATTCCAAATGTAAATTCTCCTTTCCCAGTTTCCCCTCCAAGAGTTCTTCACTCCATTGCCCCTGACCTTTGCCTCTAAGAGGATGCTCCCTCCTCCCCCACCCCAACCCCCTCATCCACCCACCATCACCTCAACCCCCACATCCCCCTTTCCTGGGGCATCAAGTCTCTGACAGGATTAGGCTAATTATCTCCCACTGAGGCAGTCCTCTGCTACAAATGTGTGTAAGGGTGGGAGGATGTATGCTCTTTGTTTGGTGGCTTAATCTCTGGGAGCTCCCAGGAACTGGGTTAGTTGATACTGTTGGTCTTCCTGTGGGGTTGCAATCCCATTCAGCTCTTTCTATCCTTTCCCTAACTCTTCCATAGGGGTCCCCAACCTTAGTAAGATGGTTAGATATTAGTATCTGCATCTTTCTCAGTCAACTGCTAGTAGAGCCTCTCAGAGGACAGTCATGGTAGGATCCTATCTGCAAGCACAACATGACATCAGTAATAATGTCAGGGTTTGGTGTCCACCCATGGGATGGATCACAAGTTGCACTGGTCATTCAGGGGTCTTTCCTTCAATCTCTGCTCCATTTTTTGTCCCTGCATTTTTTGTCCCAGAGTCCAGGAACGACTCTGGGTCAAATGTTTGAGAGTATGTTGGGGACCACATCCCTCTACTTGGGGCCCTGTCTGTCTGGTTGAGGCAGTCTCTTCAACCTCCATCTCTCCACTGTCGGGCATTTCAGCTAAAGATAGCATAGAAGACATAGACATATTGGTTGAAGAAAATACAAAGTACAAAAGAAATAGGTCTAAAAGAAATACACCTAAATAATTTTATATTTGCCTTCCTGGCTCTAGCTTCTATAGCAAAAGCATATGGAATAGAGCTTTAGACCCAGGTCCTCTAGTAAAGCACTCAGAGAGTAATTGTTCATAGAGGCCATCATAAAACCAATGAATATGTCCAAACCAGATGCATGGACAATATCTCACATCATTTAAATCAATTGTTCAAGAAGTCAACTAGCTTAATAGCAAGAAGTAAAAGCTTTATTTTTTGACCCATCTCACACTGTGTGACTCTCCCAGCACTCCTGGTGTTAGATAGTCTCAAAGAGATTCAGTTTACTTCATTCTAAACACTTGAAGGTTTGTTTGCCTTTGGTGGGCTGCAAGGAAGGGACAATGTGGACATTTATTTCTTGTTTTACACATGCAACCATCATTGAATAAGCCTAGGTAAGGCTTGAAGATATATTTTTTTGAAGTGTATTTATTTTAAAGTGTAATTTTTGACATAGCAAGCTCATAGATCTACAACTTTCATCAGATTTCTCTAATGCTTTGTACTAGTGCCAGACAGTATTTTTCTATATTTGACCAAAAATGTGTTTCTAAATTTATTTGAATTTATTTTACACTGAGATTATTTAACCCAAGTATTAAGATTTTAACTGTTAATGACCTCAGCTATTATTTTGAGCCAACCTGAGCTCTGATAAAAATATTTGTTCTTTGCTAAAAGAACTAAATAGTGAGTTGATGTACGGGGAGTGTTTTCAGTGGCCTTTGTAGCTACACTTTCACCAGACACTCATGGAAGATGGCATCTTCCCCTCCTCACTGAGACAGTGTCTCTAATAGAAACTGTACCTCTTCAGATGATCTGCCTTCTCTTAAATGCACCACCTAAAAAACTCTTATCTTGTGGTGGGTGACTGTGCCAGTAGAACACAGTAGTAGGGAACAGCATGTCCCCTAATGACACTCCTGCCTGTAACAGGGAGTGGTGACTTCCAGAGATGACTAATTATATAAAGTTTCATCAGTTCCAGTTTAGATTCGCCTCTTATACTGAGTGGCAGTATGTTTGCTGCTTTAATTTCTCTTTCCGAGTACTTCTGGATTATAATGCTCTTTCTTCCCTCATATTTTGGCGGGAAAGATTCACATCTTATCCCAATGATTATCTCCTACAAATTGTCCCTCTTTTCCACACTCTACCATACATGGAGCCCTTTGTTTCCCTGAATGATGTGTTACATAGATGTTGACTGTGATCTCCAATTTGATTGTAGCTCCTTGATGACTGAAACCTTATCTGCCTTGATTATCACTGTTATCCTCAGCATCTGGAAAGAAACATATTAAACCTATGATACATATTTCCTTTGTGAGTAAAAAAATGACTAAAGAAAATCTTGTCATTTTCTGAATAGCCTTCAGAAAAACAACCTCATATTTCTTAATATAAGCTCAACATAACTACTATGATGATCCAAACAAGAGTTTAGAAATATAATTTTAGAAATATTGATTAGCTTTTATAATGTAAATTATTTCAGAAGTCATAATAGCATAACTTATTAAAATTAATAAAATGAAGATAATATTTTTAAAGGTAACATTTTATTACTCCTCATGATATTTACAAGGTCATATAGCAAACATTTCCCCCATTTTTTTGCATATGTATTATCTTATCTATCCTAGACTATAATAATGACTAAGATTACTGGTTTTAGAAAGCTGGATAAAGTGAATTTGAAATCAAGAATAGGGTTTTAACTATATAGTATATGTGAAGTCTAAATCTCTTCACTTTTTAACATTTAAGATGTTGGATATGAACTGAGAAGGGACCAGATTCTGATGGTTCCTCTGGCCTCAGAGATGTGTAAGACGATTCCAGGAAAGACTACGGAGTAAAGCTTTGGTCTCTCTGGTGTTCAATGGCCACAAGAAAAGGAAGAGTGGATGACAGAATCTGAAAAGGACTAATAGAAAGCCAGGTGTTCAAGGCACATACAGGTGCAGAGAGAAGCAACTGCAGAACACAGAATGAGGAAGGCACTGTAAGATAAGATCAGGGCAGAAGAAAGCAGCTTTGGTATATTGGAGGATCTTGGGAAGAGAAAAATTTCCTAATTGTGGTGAAGTAATGGATAAAGGGCTGAGATTCCACTCTACTGGCATGTTTGGTTATAAGGATGTAGTTCTGCTTTCTTCAAAGGCTCAGCTTCCAGCATATAGTAAAGTATTTAACAAATGTTAATTTTATGCATCTGCATAAAATTGCACATTGAGTTAAAAGATTTTTCTTTGAACATTTTCACCAGTGTATGCTTTTGGTAGAATGGACAAAAAGAAGTCCCTATGTAGAGTTGCTGCTGCTTGAGTATTTGGGTCCCAGGAAAATGAAAAGATTGTGGGAGAAATGGCATGGCAGTTGGTAAAGAGAAAGTCATTGTAATACTTCCTGTTTCCTGTTAGAAGAGAATGATTGACATTGCTTCCAGCTGGGACAGTTGAGATATTTGTGTGATATATCTGAGAATATAAATATCTAACTGTTCTTAACTCACTCTGCTGGTAGCGTCTTCAGTTGTCTGTGATTTTAAGAGGAAAGGATCTCTTCACCTCCCTCCCTTAGTCAATGGCTCTCTCTCTAAGAATGCCCATGTCTCTATGACATAAGTTTATTGAATTTCTAAAACTAGTTTCCTCAAAGGTACTTTTAGTTGTGTTTTAGTAGGAGGCTCTATCTAATGGCTAACTGACTGAAATAAAGTGTGGTAGTGGGACACTGACCTATATGACCTTGCCTTTATATGAAGGGAAAGTAAAAAAGCGAACTTGAAGGAGTTAACAAAGCTGAGATGAGACTCACAGAGAATGAGTTCTAGGACTGCCAGTTTGATTCTAAAGCTCAGAAAGGTTCCTGGTTACAAGAACAACCCTTGTCAAAGGGAAAAGAGATCATGCTAGTGCAGGGGCAAGATAAATGACAAAAAAAGTCACATGTAAATAGTTTCCGACATCTTTACTTGAGAAGTTTACTTCCTTTTTGAAAACTAATGGATAGAGTGGGACCCTAATTAGGGTTCCCTAAGAGTTCTCCAATAGGAGTCACAGGGAGTTAATCGAGATTGGCAGAAAGGAGCATAAATTGATTTGATCACTAAAAGGCCTTGCATTTGGGGCTGATTTTAAAGTGGAAAATGGTTCCCCAAAGAAAATATATATCACAGGAGAATGAGAGGAAGAGAAGATAAAGAAAATTGAATGTCCGTCACTGATCAATTATTCAGAATCAATTATGGTTTGCTAGGGAAAGCATGCTGTGCCAAAGCCAAACCAAACTCAAGTAAGCACGAGGATTAATTACTCTCCTGCCTGCACAGGACTAGAGGAAAGAGGAGGTAGGATCTGCCAGCAAAATTTTATTGCTCTCTGGGAGCAGAACATAATTATGACACAAGGAGAGAGAAGATGTTCCTTCTGCCAGGCCTTTGTTAGCAAAGAAGAGAATCTGAATTTGGCTTTTAAGAAAAGAATATCAGGGTATATAATTTCTTCCAACAAATACTATCTGCATTAGTCAGAGTTCTCGAGAGAAGCAAAAATCAATGCATTCTGTAGTATCCTCATCTGTATGCTTTGTATTTAGTAGACTTGATCACAAAACTACTTAGAAAAAAATAGGTGTCTGGAACCTTGAGAGATCCTTAGTTGGTAAAAAGCTTTCTGGGCTATCATGGAACCCTGAGTTCTCTCTGCAGAATATACATTTTAAGAAACTGCATATTGAGATACGTATTTGTAATCTCAGTGCTGTATAGTCAGGGATGGATAAATGTCTGTGATATACTGGACAGCCAGTATAGACTATTCAGGCTAGTGAGAGAACATGTCATAAAAAAAGAAAAAGAAATGAAATGAAAAAGGATCAAATCATACATAAGGGCAAGCCACTTAGGAGAACACCTGGTTATTCAATAGGAACTCTTGAAGCTAAGAGGGCTTGAAAAGATGTATTTCAAATTATGTAAGACCACAGCTGCCAAGCTACTCTTATACCCAGTAAAACTGTACAATTGAAAAAAAAAAAAGAACAAAGTACTCTCAGGTGCACCTGCACATACATATGCACTTACACACACAGTAACAGACACACACACACACACACACACACATACACACACACACACACACACACACACACACACACACACACACACACAAAGTAGCTGTGGTAAGCATATACAAGTTTATTCATTATTTAATTAAAATATAGTGTTATATCTATTTCCATCATGTTATATGTTATTATCAATATAAATTATTTAAAGTGCACAGGTAATTAAGCATGCAGAATATGTTATATGTACATGCAATTCATTTTATATAGAATTTAGTCATACACAGATTTTGACATCCTTTTGGGTTTCTAGAACCAATCCACCATTATGTTAAGAACTGCTATATGTATATCTTTATGGATACTCTTCTTACTAAAGATTTAACTAATATATAAAACATTGTCTTCCCACAAGGTATAGTCTTTTGTTTGGACAAACTGAGTAACTTACCTTTTACTAAACATGTACTTGTACCTGCTCAGGGACTAGGCTAGTGTTATGGATAAGAGCTCTCACATTTTGATAAACTATGTATGTGCAGATAAACAGGGCAGAAGTTTTGTTACCATGCTGTTAATGATGAAATTGAATTAGCAAAAAATATAATTCTTTTAAGACCATCAGGAACAATTCCCACTGATCTATCAAGGAGCAAAAACTATAACTCATGAGTTGTATCTTATAACTTATATCTAATACATAGATTTCTTATTAACAGGAAGTAAAATTATCACAAACAAAATGAAAATATGATCATGAATTTAAAGTGAGGAATTAACATTAGGCAGGGAAATAAGTTTTATCATTAAATTAGAATTATTCAATAGTTTTGTAAAAGTAGTTTTAATATATCTTGGAACATTTTTAAGAGAATAAGCTAAGGTATAATAAACAATTTTAATCATAAGAACAGCATTGATATAATAAGGTCATATAAGATATAATAAGATCATGTAAGAAGTGCAAGGGACGTAAATGTTCATTGCTTCTATATTGAGTAAGGGAAAAACAAAGCATGATCCTCAGTCTTTGCTACGAGTCTGTGCTACTTGCTTCCTTCATACTGAGAGGTTTAAAAGTCTTCCTTCCATAAGTACCTTCAATCAGTAAGGACACTGATTCCTATTGGTTACAAAGTGTATGGTGTATGTGTGTTTGTGTGTGTGTGTGTGCGTGTGTGTGTGTGTGTGTGTGTGTGTTTATGTGTGTTTATGTGTGTTTATGTGTGTGTGTGTGTGCAGGGATGTGCATGTGTTCATTTTGTTACTTTTTCTTAACATAGAGTCATACATAAGAAAAATAAAGATGTGAGACAGCTGGTAGAAATTAAACAACCTCTTATTTTCAGAGGGTGAAGTGGTTCACTCTATCTAATACTAAAATGGAGAATGGTGCCAACTATTAGAAAGATTTTTAAAAACTAGCCTCTTGTACACCTGATTATGTACAAGTTAATAAAGCACTGACCACCCCCGCCCCCCCCCCACACACACACACCAAGCTAGCTGAGTAAAGGAAAGAAAGATCTTTTGCCAATGCAAATCTCATCGGGTGATGCCCTTGACAGAACATCCCACCATTGCTGTCAGCCAGAGCTGTTGTAAACAAGCTGCTGACAGGACAATGACAATAATTAAGACAGTGTTAATGGGATATGGAGCCTCACAGTTATTTTTTCAGCTACAGTGAACTGAATGAATGCCAAGTAGTGCACATGGCTTAACCTCATAACAGGTTTCTTTTCTGTTTACTGTGGTGATGCTGGCTCTCTAGAGTTACAAATCACAGATAAGTGCAGCCTCACCAGATAGTCAGTGCTGGAAATCCAATCACTATGTTCATGTTACTATGAAATAAGAGTGACAAAATTGGCTCAGTCTGGACGTTGTTTAGATAACACCAAGGCTATTTGGGATTTCAGAGTGAGAAACATTTTAGTTTATAACTTTGATTTCTGGGGTGGTTTGAAGCATAAGATCGAATGAAGATCATCTGAGACAATGGATTTCATAAGAGATTTTTTGCTGGTAAAATCAGGTTGTTAAAGCCATAGGAAATGCTAGCTACTGCAGATCTGTAAGTGATCATATTTGGTGATCATTTTCAAAAGACAGAAGAAGAGGATAGCAGACTGGGTGGGAAGCAGTCAGGGACAGGTTGAAATATAGGTTCCTGGAAACTCTCCATACTGTCAATCACTGGAGCTCATGATAACTTGCTTAGACTCTGCTGCATCTTCAAAGTTGCACCCACATTTCAATGAGATGTTTATGGAACATACAAATACTTAAGACACATTTCAGGCTTAACAACTTACAACTTACAAAAGGAACAAACATGGCACGTCTAGACAGAGTCCTTTTTTGCTTTAGCTTCTCTGCTTGAACTCAAATCAAAGGAAATAACTGCATTACATAAAACACATTCACTTGTGGAAAGGGAAATGTTTTGATCTCTATTAAATACTAGAAATAAAAAAAGTTTAAATGTACTCTGAAGAGTGGGATTATTTTTACCATTCTGAATGACAAATCTTTCTGAACAGGCTTTCCAGCAATTAGTCTTGCTCTAATGCTATTTCTACACTGGCAATATGAAGGTGGTTCCTTGCCAGATCTCTGGAGAATATGGTGCTTTCTGCACAGGCACCAGTATCTATCCAAATGGCAGAGTATATGCTTGTACTTGGCCAGGGTAGAGACAGCAGCAGAGCCCTAGAGTATTCAAACTGGAGCTGTTGGTGATTTCTCTAAGGTGCTATCAGTTAATTTCTCCACAAGTCACAAGTATTAAACATAATGCACAGAAGTCTGTGTGTTATTCTATTTACTACAGGACAACAATGGTGTCAGCTCCACAGGAGGCCAGAGGAGTATTTTCACCTCACACTTTCAGTTTAATTAAGAGACTGATGTGCAACTTCAACATGAAATTTTCAAAAATTATCTATACATACTTTGGTGGTCCAAGGCATGTTTTGTGATAGTTTGATAAATAACTGGAGAACTTTCCTTAAAAAGAAATTATATTTTTTTGCCAGGATCCATGTTGGTTTTCATAATGATCTACAAATTCCATTAATATAATTCTCAATAAACTTTCTGATCAAAAGTGAGATATCTGGCAGACTATGAAGATTAGTTTTTAAAAATTCTTTCACTTTTATTAGATTCAAAGGCTTGAGAATCTTCTGTGCCCTATTCTATTTTCAAGAACTTCAAGAGAAATTAGTTTTTCAAAGAACACCCTGTTGAAGTACATTTCCTTTGCCAATCTAGAAACATGATTTGGACGATGTCCCGTACTCTGTCTCAGTTTCAGCACTATCAGCTTTAAGTTTTCTTTAATCATTAGCCAACTTCAAAATTCATTTTTCATGGAAGTAAATATATCAGATAGTCATTGTATATAATAGTCAAGTCTCTCTTATCCCAAATGTAAATACTTAATTATTCAAATAATTTAAAAGTTTTTTGATTAAGCACAGATATCACTTTTATAGAACTGAAGTTACATGAGTAATTTTAAGTGATACAATGCAATTTTTCTTAAATTAATATACATTTAATTACATGTTACTAATTAACCGTTTTGTTTTATAATATTAATTTTGAGTTGTAGATTGTTATAAACCTGAAATATTTATGACAAGCTATTTTTTTCATACATATAGTGGATCTAGACAGGAATAAATCATGGATTCTCTGGTCCTAAACACTTAGCAATTCCTCTTATCTCCCAGATATATATTGTAAGTATATTATAAAATACTTTAGACTACTGATGTTCTATGAGTAGCAATATTGCAATTTTGCCAAAGAACAATTGAGGTGCAAAGGAGCTAAGGCAATAACTCATAGTTATTCATTTTATAAGTTGTAGAACAAACGCCTGATCATATTTGCTTACATTCCACATGCCTCTGAGTTCACCATTCCTTTCCTTGAGAACATTGAGAATAAATGTGAGTTATATATCCCACTGCATTTGGAGTCCTGGCCTATCTCTATATAAAAGACTTGCACTCCAGAAGCCTGAAGTTCTCTCTTGCATTGAGGTAGCCTCAGTGAATTTAACTAACTAAAAACTCTAATGACTTTTACAATAATGGCCCTCTTAAGAGCACTGTTATATCTCTGTCCATTTTCAGATTCTCTTTTCAATATCAGATTATGTATTGGCATCTTGAACTGAATATTTCTCCATAAATACGTCTAAAGACACTAACAACAGCCCCCTCTAATTCCATTCCCACGCATTGTTTCTAGTCACCACTCTGATTCCCTTCTCCTCATTGGGGTCATCAGATGAAAACGCTCACTGTGACTTTTACTTTTATAGATGATTTACTCACTTGAAAAAAGCAAACTGATAATACAAACAACTCAAGAGTTTACCTTTGCATGTGCCAGACCATGTTTATTAGCTTTTCTTCACTAACACTTTTCAAAATGATAGTGTGAATTTGTCGAAATCATAATGTAAATTTGTGCTTAAAGCTTTAAAAGGTTCTAAAAGGATTATGCTTTTGATTCCAAGTACACATTCTATTGATAGACACTGTAAGGTGTCCATTTTCATAGTTTTCTTTTTTAAATCACAAGGACATACTTAAGGACTCAACTAAAAGAAACTCAGGGACTATTTATATGTGTTTAAATGTATTTTAAGACAACTTCCAGAATGAATGCTTTTTAACTCCTTTTTTTTTCACTGTTCTCATCTATAACCTTTCCAAATGGTCATTATTGACCAAAATCATTTATAAAGATGAGATCGAAGTAGATATTTAGGTAACGGCAGTGGGTGAGTATTTGCAGAGCCAGTGTCACATTTTCTCCAATGGATAAGGCATTCTTTGAAGTAGTTCCAATGTTTATTCTTAGGCTAAATGATCAGAGATTGCAGCAAAATTTGGCCATTTAAAGTCAGCCTCATTCATCTTGAAAGAAAACAAGCATGAAAGAAGGCTTCCAAGGCTATGACAACAAAGCTGAATTGATGGGCACTCCAGAACAATTAATTACTCTACTAGAGGCAGAAGACTCCAAGGTTAAGCTTGTTATAAGAAAGCACCCATACACTAGATATTAGGATTAGTTGACAGGAGCAACGTGCAAAAACTCAACGTGCATCAAGGCATGGTCAAACCGAAGGGAAAGGATATCTATAGGAGAGAGAGCACACAGCAGAGAAGAGTCCCAGGGATCATTACATTAGTAACATGGTGATTCTGAACTACTAACGAAAAGGAGTGATAAAGAGATTCAATATGCATGAAAATCAGTGTATAGGCCTAGGCTTGCCATAGTGGGATGGTACCAACATGTCTCTGCAGTAAAACCCTGCTACCTATGTGGCAGCTTCTGATACCAAGATAGCAATGAGCTAAGTGAAAGAAGACACTTGAGAGTGGAGAATGGAAAGGGGGGAGTTCTAAATGTAAAGTAGTATGCCCAACACTTCTACAATACGCCGCAGGTGAGAAGTAGGCCAACAATGGTAATGACCAGCAAACATACAGGCTTTAGAGTGTTCATTTCTATAGCAATAAACCTCACATTCGGTATCTTAGTTATTTTCATAGATGAAGATAGTGGCTAATGCTTATTGTCAAATTTTCTCTTAACGAGAAAACTTAACATTTATCTTGTCTATCTTTAAAAATGTGCAAGAAATTCTAACCCTCATAGAACTTGCCATGCCCAAAATTTTTGTTACATCTAAGTCCTCTCCTCTATTTCTCCTTCCTTCCCTCCCTCACTGTGTCTATTTTTTCTGTCTCTGTCTGTCTCTCTGTCTGTCTCTCTCTCTCACACACACACATGGACACACACACACACATACACACATATACACATAGAAACATGGGTGCACATGGCAAACACACACACAGAGTGAATATTTTTTTTAAAGATTTATTTGTATTACTTTAATTTGTGAGTATATACACATGCTACATATCTTAGAAGCTGCCATGGTTAGAAGTATCAGATGGTCTGGAGCTGGAGTTAGTAGGGGTCCGTGAACAATGCATTCTTAACTAAGCTATATATATACATACATATATATTTCTCTTTACTCAGTGAAAAACCTGCATGTGTTCATTTACATGACCCTGCTCTGTAGAGGGTCATTGTTTCATAACTCAGTGAATGATTCCATGATAGAACAGGTTTAACTATGAGTGAAGTAGTTATTGATAGGGGTATATTATTTCCTTAATATGAAGAATGTCCACAAGCATTTTAAACACAGTGCTTGGAACATGTTCCTTATAAATTCAGTGTTGTCTGTTCATGTGTGCATGATGGTAAATTTGTTTTCAGAGCCCAGTGAAGGCTTCACCCTCAGGTTTACCCCTTTTTACTCTTCAACTGGTCCCATTAAGGTATGGGCATCAAGCTACTGAGAATTATCTCACTCCATCTAATAAGGAGTCACAAGCACGTCTGGACACATCTAGCTTTCATTTGTGTTCCGGGGATTCAACCTTAACTTTTCATACTTGCACATGAAACACCCTCCTTACCAAGCCCTGCCCCCAGCACAAGTGTGTAACATTTTGAACATAGAATGCTGATTGTCTTTAAATAGATTGTCTTTAGGGACCTACGTGCAACCACTGTTGCTGAATATTATGCGTTTTGTGTCATGAGTGGGTTTAGACCTGGCTGCCTTTTGGTCAATGGACACATGGACTTAGGGCTCCTCCTACATTGGAGAACATGAAAATCATTTTTGCGTTAAATTCCAAGGTTTTATGGGAATTTCGAACATAGCTAAGAATACAGAGAGTAATATGACTAGTGGCATTTGAGGACAGAACACATACATCCAAAATGACAATTCTTCAGTTTCCACCAGCTTTTAAGCTAGGCTTCATAGTTATCCAAGCACTCAGACAGGCATTTGCTTCTTTAGAGAGGTTCTTGATAGTAAGGCATGGTATTTGTTCCATAGAAGATATTATTTCAGTAATTAAATCTCAGATATTTGTGTTCCATATAATGTTATTACAATCTAATGTAAAATATATGATGGTGTTTTTTGTTTACTATGAGACATTTTGTTTTTACTGATTGCCCTTTTCAAGAAATATATTCTTCTTAATTAAAAAAAAAAGTATATAGTATTTCTTGAGTAACATTTGCAGGTAGATTAAATTTTGTAAATTTTCATTATTTATATTTAGGAAGTATATTTAAAATATATTGTTTCCTAACCAATAAAGTGCTTTAATAAAGGAGGAAAATCTAATCCAAACAGACAATGTGAGGTTGACCTGGTCTGCTACCCTCCAGTGACATAGTCACGTAATTACAGTCCAGGGGAGCAAACTTCAACCCGCACAGTGATGACTCACAAGTGGGAAAACTTATATTGAAGCTACATCTTCCAATGCATATTTTATAACCAAGTCATTTTACTTATTGCAGTGCCCTGTGGAGTAGCATGCATTGGTTATGTTGAACCATTTTTAGATGAAAAAGTAATTTTTTTTTACTTTGAGAGATCAGTAATTATATGGGTTCCATATAAAGTCAATTTCTTTTCATTTATTTTAAATTTACTGAGTTCATTCTACTTAAATAATTTATATCTTAATTTATTGAAGATAAAATAGTAAAAAAATAAAAACTAAGAATAATGAAGATAGACAATAAAATTCAGAATCTGAGATATTACATATTTGATATTTATAGCATTAAATATTCTATTGTTGTGAAGGTAAATATTTATTCATGGCCATTTTCTAACATACTTTACTTTCTGAATATAATAACATTATTATTCTTGTTTACATCACTCGCCATATGGTATATTTGTGGATCAGCTTAGAATGAGCTACATTAAATTGTTACATCATTCCCTATAGGTCTCCTAGAAGTAACCTCAAAATAATGTATAAATGAAGATAAAAACAGTAATAATATTAGAAAAAATATTTTCAAACAAAATTAGCTTTCAATTGCCAAGAATTGTGTCAAGGTTTTGTAATATATAGGAATTGAACCAGCAGAATGTGGAAATGGGAATAAGTGATATGAGTAAACATATTTCATCAATTTATTCATTACCATAAATCAAGGCACTGCTAGATTTGCCTTTATGTTTAGAAGAACAAGCATTTTATTGACTGTCTTTCATAATTAATAGCATTTACTCTTTAAATCAAATTAGTCTACTTTTCCCATTAAAGCCTTAGTGTAAGATCATTTTTTAAAGTAAAAAGTGACCTTGACAAATATGACGGATCGATAATGTGTTGATTAGGAGTCTATTTGCTCTAATAGCAAATGTTTCCTTGCTGTTAGTTCCTGTTGTAACACTCTCAGAGGTCGGAGTTCATTGCTATCTCCTGGCCGTGGTACTTTCTACACAGAGAAAAAGTTGATCCTACTGAGACAAAACACTGATGGATTGACTTAGTCATCTGTATAGATTTTCTTAGTACTTCTTTAATCAGCTCATTTTTGTATTCATGGTCATGTTATAGGATATCCATCAACTAGTCAGGAAGAGAACCCTGCAGTTGAATCTAGCATCATCAGAACTGTGAGGTAAACTTAATCAATGAGGGCATGGGAGACATTCATAATGCAGAAAAAGGAAATTTTACTGTGACTGAGGTTTTCAGAAAATAAAAATATATGAACATCAAAGGGAAATTGATATCAGGAAGAAAGGTAATATATAATAGTAATTTACGTGAAAGTTCATAGTTTATAAAGCTGAACAATTTAGCTAGGACATGTTTTTAGAGCCTATTGGGTCCTAGTCTGACTGTAAGAAATCTGTCCAAAGAAATAAGTTTATTTTTATTATAAAAGTTTATCATAGCAACTGTCATAGCTGAGCCAAGTATTGCAAATATTTAAACAATGATATATTTAATAAATAACAGTCACTAATGATATAGTCTCCATCAATAATATATGGGGGTGATATGAACTAAAATAAATCTAGTCAAAGAAGAGTTTGCATTGGGTAGCCAAGGGGAATGAAGGACAAATGAGATGCAATTAAGCAAAGAACAATTTAGTATAACCCTAATAGCAAAGTCTTTAATGATGCTTTACCGCAGATGAATTTGATTTAGAAATATCTCCCATGTTAAGTTGTAGAAACCCATCTCTTTAGCCACTTCAGTTTGGACAGGCCAAAGTTAATATGCTGAATGAGAAAAGTGGAACTTAGTGAAGGAGCTAAATGACCTAATTGATCTTATTCGCTATCACTGATTTTTAGATACCAGCATGAATTAAATTTAAGAGGGTTTTTTTCTGTTTAAGATAATAACAGATGAACAGATGAACTGAGTGTACAAGTACATGCCTTCCTTTTAATTTCCCACACAGGTGAATCAATAGTACCACCTGAGGTTGGTCTGTGCCCATGATTTCATGTTGTTCTGGTCAAGGGCTCTAGGACAGCAGAAACAAACTTCATGTCATATAAGTCAGTTCTGAAAGTATCTTCATTTTCTCTAGTATACACAGTATATATTAAGATTATTTTCCTGGTTTAGAGACTAAGAAATCATCAAATTGGTAAGCATATTACCCTTGACAATTCCATAAGCAACACTGGCCTAATACATAGTCAAATTAATGATGAGAAGAAGGGATAGAAGAAAAATTGCAAAGACACGGTTGGCTAAGTTCCCAAAGTAAGTATCTGTAATCCTCTGAGAGTAGAGTGTGTCCCTGGAATATGTATTAGCAAACTTTTTCTGAAAAACCAAAGTGAAAGCAATGATTCTTTGAAAGTCATATTCCAAAATCAGTGATGTTGTTCAGACTATAAGTAAAAAAAAAATTGTTTCTTGGGTATTCCGAGCTTCTGGACTAATATCCACTTATCAGTGAGTGCATACCATGTGTGTTCTTTTGTGATTGGGTCGCCTTACTCAGGATGACAGTCTCCAGTTCTACCCACTTGACTAAGAATTTCATGAATTCATTGTTTTTAATAGCTGAGTAGTATTCCATACAATTCACATATCAAATGATGTCCAAGAAGAAGGAAGGAGAGGCTCCCTGGTCCTGGAAAGGCTCAGTGAAGCAATGTAGAGGAATACTAGGATAGGGAACTGGAAAGGGGGTGATTGGGAAGCAGAGGGAGGGAAGAGGCTTATGAGATTTTCGGGGATGGGGGATCCAGGAAAGGAGATATCATTTGAAATGTAAATAAAGAATATATTAAATAAAAAAGAGAAAAAGTAAAAAAATAATTTCCACATACATATTTGTGTCATATAAAATTTAGTGCTGAGTGGGCTTACTGTAAATTGGTTTAATTAATGAGAAAAATAGAGTTTGCTTAGGTATCAGACCATAGCTGGTAAACTCCCTTCCTAATTAAGTATGATCCTTTATATGAGAGAATATTATAAAATTCTTACTACAAACTTAGTATGGGACAAAAACAATGTGGTGGTTTGAGTGAAAATGTCTCCCATAACCCCTAGGGAATGGCAGTATTTGGAGGTGTGGCCTCATTGGAGTGGGCATGGCCTTGTTGCAGGAAGTGTGTCATTTGGGGGTGGGCTTTGAGGTCTTAGATGTTAAATCTAAGCCCAGTGTCTCACTGACTTTTCCTGCTGCCTATTGTTCCAGATGTGGAACTCTCAGGTACCTCTCTAGCACCTTATCTGCGTGAATGCTACCATGGTTTCTGCCTGGGCAATAATCAACTACACTTATAAACTGTAAGCTCAGCCCCAATTAAATGTTTTCTTTAAGAAGAATTTGGTGTCTCTTCATAGCAATGTTTAAGCTATAATTACCCCTAATCAAAACAGGAGTCTTCTACTCATTTGAATGTGTCTAATCAAATATTCTTCAGTTCTCATTTGTGAGCTTAAGGGTGTATTATGATTTTCACCAATGGTATTCTAAACTATGAAATAGATATCAGTTGAATTATTTTTCCATGTTCCACTCGGATTATATACATCAACAGCACGTCTGTTTCCCTTGGTGGATTTACTCTACCAATGCCTATCACAGCTACAGTGAGATTTGGAGATATTGCTGCTAAAGTATGTCAAGCTTTTACTGTAGAAACAAAGTAAACGATTGAATTTATAAGCTTATATGTGGATTGCTGCTCTACTTATTTATATGTTTTTAGCAATCACATGTTGAAATATGTATACCAAACTGCATATACCATTTGCTGATAGTTATGGAGCCATAGTATATCTTACAAATATACTTAAATATCAACTTGGTAGAGGAATCATGATGATTAGTTTTTTGTTAATTTGATACAAGCCAGGATAATCTGAGAAGGAACTTCAGTTCAGAAAATTCCTTCATCATACTGACCTATAAGAAAGTCTGCATTTTCTTGATTAATGATTGATGTGGTAGGGACCAAACCATGGTGGATGGTGCTACCCCTGGGCAAGTGGTCCTGAATAGTGTTTGAAAGGTAGTTGAGCCTACAAGCAGCACTCCTCTGTGGCCCCTGCTGTATTTCCTGCCTCCATAACACTGCCTAGAGATCCTGTTCTGACCTCCCTTGATAATGGACTATAAGAAATTTCCTACACAAGTTGCTTTTTGGTCATGGTCTTTATCACAACAACAGAACAAATAGATAACTAGTCTGTTGCTCTTTGTTAGTGTTACTTTTAAAAATTGGTGTTGTTAAACATCAGAAAAATATACAGAAAATGAACATAGATAACATTATATCTACATAAATTTCCAAGGTAAGTAGGTGTCTAGTGTTTCCTGACCAACAATAAGTGGTTAAAAAGCAGCAAAACACATGGATATATTGTTTCAAGTAACACATTGCATTAATAGATGTACTCAGTTATCACTTCTATATACATTTTCAAAGAATTTATCAAATACTAATAATAATGTTTAATAATTTGAACTTTATGGCAATGTTCAAGAAAAATCAGTTAAGAACATCAAATAAATTTTGCAAACAATGTCCATAATTTTGATCTCCCATTTTACACAATTAGTAGAATCTCTCAATATATTTTTCAAACAAAGATTAGAATGTAATCATAGTTAATACCTAGTGCTCATTTTTCATATTAGATATATAGTCAGTATGCTAAATATTAACAGAACAAAAATTTCAATGTTAGACATGTATCATCTAAAGGATGGAGATGAACTATTTCCTGCCAACTTTCTGCCTTCTAGATTCTCAGCCCAACAATAGTTACAGAACACAAAAGGTGACAGAGGCAGAAGGCTGGTTCATCATCACAAGACCAGATCTAACATACAGGATAGAAAACAAATAGAGAAAAACATATCTCCACACAAAATTAACTATAGCTCTAATTCTCGAAAGCAATTTGATTCTTTGTATCTCTATTTTTAACCCACCCAATAACTAGCAAGTAGAAGTAATAAATAGGTCAAGCTATGTACACACCAGCTTCATATTGATTTTTTAATATATTTTTTCTCTAGAGCAGATGGCCACATAATTTAATATGTTCTATAAAACAAACTTTCTATATAATGAAGAGCAAAAACAACGTTAAAATTAAAGCACTATTACTTGAAAAAAATAGAAGTGGCAAATATTTTGCCACGAGAATAGTTGTTTCTCTGCTTGCTCTGAATGAGGACCTTTTCACATGTGTTCTCATTTTAAAATATTCTGTGGATGTTTAGTTTAAAAGAATTGCATTTAACCTTGTCAAATCTATTCTGATAATTTTACTTAAATATACCCCAAAGATGTTCTAGCTGAAGTGTAGATGAAGATATAATGCCAAGGACCTACAACCCTTGATGCATAGTGTAGCCTCTGCTTTCTTTTTGTATGATTTGTTTTAATAAAAGAACTCACACTTTGCCAATATATAAATTTAAACTTTTCCAGTTATCAGAACTTATTGTCTTTGGCCGTCATCAGGAAAATAACAAATTTCATGAAGGTTTCTCTATATAGGATATTTTAAATTAATTATTCCAACTTAATCCTAACCTCCTAATGAGCCGGGAAAGATGAATGGCATGTGAAGGGGGGCACAGTCCACACTGAACAAGCAAGGTGAGTCAGTTCCTTAAAATAATTCCTTTGCCTCCCAGAAGACTCACATTCTAAGTCCCCTCCTCAAATTTTACTAGCCAGCAATTATTAAAAATTACTATGGTGGATGATGGTGATGCATGCCTTTAATCCAGGCATGTGAATCTTCTTGAATTTGACATCAGTCTGGTCTACAGAGAGCTAGTTCTAGGGCAGTGGGGCCTACAAAGAGAAACCCTGTCTCAAAACAAAACAAGGCAAAATAAAACAAGACAAAATTAAACTATTTGAATCAAGAAAGACTTTTCATGTGCTCCTGAGGGATAGCGGTGGCCTTTTGATTTGGTGACTTCAGAAAGGGGCACATTAAGTCACTTTATTATTCTGAGTCATGCAAGTATTAATTGAATGCTTGAGATGGAGGGAGTCCTGGTCATAAAAGCTCGGAAGCCTAGGACGCGCAGCACAGCCTACCTAGAACTGAGCTAGTCTTGAATCTTGTCTTGAATCAGCAATGCTGTATGCCTTCTCATATCCAAATTATTGTCTCCCTCCCCATGTAGGGGTCTTCTGTTGTTTGTCAACCAGCAGAACTCTGAGCTCTAATTTGTCCCCTCAGTTGATGCAGTGTAAAGTGCGTTCAGAGGGTGGCTTCATCTTTGAACTTTAACGAGAGCCGCTGATGGATGTGGTCCATTTAAATGGACAACAGAGGGCCGAACTAGATAACGAACTTATTATTTCTCTCTGAGGATTATAGGTTATTCCCGAAGGAGTGCAGTAAGCCACAGCAAATCCATATCTACTGGCTAAACAATAGCCAGAAGGCTGACTAGAAATATTGATTTACTTTCTAGGCTATTTAGGCCTTAATGGCGGAGAAAAGCTGAAGTGCTGTTTACCTTTCTGCCAGAATCGACCAAACAACCAGTCCATTTTTTACAGGTTTTTGATTGATTTCGCTTAGAGGAATTAGAGGTGATTTATTTTTAAGCTGAAAGCAAGTCGTAAATATCTCCAACGGCACAGGTTGCCTGAGAGGAAATGTTAAGTGGAAATACTGAGAGGAACTTTGTTGTGGATCAATGGGGAGAGGTACCAGGCTTCGCTGAGAGCTGTCGGGTGTCATACACCTTTCCACAGCCCTGTCAGGACTATAATCTCCTGGCTTCAGCTACTCTTCTTTTGAAAGCTCTCAAGTTCACCAGGCTTGAATAAATTTAATCGCCTGACTGAATTTCAGCCAGATGCACCCTGCTGACTTTCAACGGGTCCTAGATGGGACAGCATAATGGTGCGTGAGGCTCGTAGGGTGCATTTTCGATGTTTGATGGGTGAAAACAGTAATTTATCACACAAGTGGCAATTTTCCATGATTCTTCAATCCCACACACAGAAAATGTGTAACTCCAACAAAGGAACGAAGCAGACACACAAAAGAGGGCTCATCCAAAGGGCCGTTATATGAGTCCGACTTTTACAAACTCATCCAAAATGCTGCTTGCTTGTCTGACGCTTACAAACACTCCAGCTCATAAATCAGTGCTAATATTGAAAGGTATCTTTCAATAATGATGACAAAAGTTAGTTGCAATGGACTCTTTAAGCTGCAAGGTGTGAGGAGGTCATGAGGAAAGGGCAAGGGGTGTTTCAGATGATCTTTCGAGAGTGCTTGCCTTCATGCTCTGAATTGGTTAACAAAGGGGTAAAGAAGAGCTCAGGCAATTCCATATCGAAGCCCTATGTGGCAGGTTGTCAGACAAGGCAGAAGGGAGTTCAACAAGCTACCAGTTTCATCTTTGTGCCTTTCTGCTTAGTCTCCTCACTTTTCTAAATGGTGCTGCTTAGAGAATTCTCATTCTCCCATAAAACCAAAATAATTTAAAATCCATTTTTATTAATAGAAACCAATTCAGAACCTCAGAACACATCAGTTTATTTATTCATACATTTTTAGAACAACAGTCATCTTTAGGTCATAAGAATTGTCCTTGGAAATGAAAGAGTCTTATCATTGCATATTGATAGAAGGCTTCCATAATACTTCAAATTTTATGTGCTAAAAATACAACCCAATAATACTTTCAGCCTAGAAGAATGGTTTGTTTCCTTTCATCTCTCTTCTGTTAGGTATCTGTTATATTTTCTTAATCTATTAAAAATAATGTCAGAAGAAAGTTTTATGAGATAGGTTCTGACATTTGGGTCATATAGTCACTAGTTCATGATCAACCTGAGCTTTGTAGTGCAGCTGAAAATGAACATATCTGCATTAATAATCATTCTGTAGCTTAACATAATACAGGAGCATTTGCCTAATCTGCAAAGAAGAATTCTCCATGATTCTAGGCAACAGGGAAAATTGCTTCAGTTGGTAATGCAAATCGTTAAAATGGGAATAAAAGAAATACTTTCTCCTGATAGTACTGAGAGGATGAACATGCAATGTATCAACATGTGTGCAATAAAAATGATGGCCTTTTTTTGGCATATTTAACTCCAACATTGTTTTCCCCAAGCCTAGGTATTTTGGTTTCATGGTATGTCCTGTCTCCTTCCTGTTTCCTCTACATACTAAGGAACATTAAAGTGAAAAGCATTAGTCTATAATAAACTAGAAGGCTTCTATTTGATAGATCAATTAAAATGAACACTGGTGTTCACAATCTGTTTCTGTTTTCATTTTTGTCCTCTTCTGTCCCTTGTCCCCCTCAACCTGCCTGAAACTTTAGGAGAGGCCAGTTCTCCCCGGGAGACAGTGTACATGTATATGTCGATAAATTTAACAGCCCAGATGCTGGAGTTCTACAGAAGCCATTGGCTGCAGTTCTGCAGAATTTCTGTAGACCCAGAGTACCAATAATCTGTGAGCTGCATTTCCCTACCTGGGCTGCCTTGTCTGCCCTCAGTGAGAGAGAATGCACCTAGGCCTGCAGACAATTGATGTGCCAGAGGGATATTCACAGGGGCCTTGGGGCCAGGGGGTTCCATGCTCTTAGAGGAGAAGGGGAGGCGATAGGGAGAGGGACTATGTAAGGGTCACTCCACCTGGAGTGGAGCAGCCAGCCCAGGTAGAAAGTGGGATTACATCTGCGGTCTGAGTTTTGTTCTTTCTCATCCACTTTTTTGACTAACAAAACATCTCTGCTTGTGCAAAGACTCCTATGATCAGGATTGCCTTACCATCACCGGTCTCTCCCGCTTGACAAATTAGAAGGGAATAAGAGTTGAGGCAGGCATCATACTTTAGGGCAAAAGGCCACAAGCAGCCCAGATTTTCCCTACATGTGGAGGAGGTGTGAGACGAATCATTTTCTTCTTATCTTGGGAATTTAAACAGAGATACTTGCTAAGAAAAAGTATGAAATTTGAAGAAATCTTTTAAAAATCATATCTGAAAGTGAAATACACCAGTAAAGAAAACAACAGCTGTTACTATGGAGCTGAGCTGGGTTTAAAACGCTAGCTTAAGACAATGATTATAAATGCAATATTGCCTCATCCCCTCCCAGGCTTCCAGGGCTACAGCAGATAAGAGAAAATTTCCCACATGCCATGTGGGACTGTGGTTCTGAAATATAGTAAAGTTCATATGTTCAAATAAGTTCAAATAAGTCCTGTCCTCTCAGCCTTAGAAATTCAGTGTTTAGAGTTTTTAAAAGCTCTGCTACCTTGCTTTTTCAGACCTTAGTTTTGTCTTGTTTTGTTTTTTCAATAACATGTACTGTTTTCTTCTATTTGAATAATGGTGATGAGAGTCAATACCATTTGCAGTATTTGGAGCTTTCTCGCTAATAACAATGCCAGGTATTTACAGAACACAGTGTTGTTGCTTCGACTGTTGTGATATGCAGTTTATACACATTGCTCTTTCCACCTATGTTATCTACGCCATCTATGTTCTCATAAACAAACCACGTGCTTTCTTAAGGTGTCAGTGCTAAATTTTTATCTCTCCATCAACAGGTTCTTCCAAATGACACACTCAAGGTCATTCTCTCCTGGTTATTTACAGTTCACACCCTAGTTTTAGTGCAATGGGATAAATACATCTCCCAGCCTCTTTCTGAACTTCACATTTCCATGTTGTTACGTTATGGCTAAGGAGACAGATACAAAGTTTTTCGGTGTGTGTGTGGAGAGGGGTAGTGATGTGGAGAATGCTTCAACTTGGATTACCTGGTTAGAATGAGGCATCCTTTCTTGCTCCTTGGATACCCTTTTTAACCTGGATCATTACCCTAGCATTAGGATGTCACACAGATGACCAGCTAAACCCATTCCATGGCAACACAGAGAAAACAATCCATACCACGTAGTCCGCAATGTTTTTCTAAGTGAAACTCTCACTTGTTTAACCTAATATGATTTAGACAGATATCCTATCTTTGGATAAAGCAATCACAAAGGAACTTTTGAAACACAGGAAACTGATCCTAAGCTGTACTTGATGTGCATGTAAAAGCTTGTCTTCCCTGGGTATTGTTTCTGATCCTGGTGCACGTTGGATAACCAAGACAGTAATTTCCTCTAGAAGAGAAGGTAATAGAAGTAGGAATGACACTCAGGGGCTCTGTGATCTCAAGTAATCTTCTCCAAGAGTGAAGTGAGGCAGTATGTACAGGAGCCATGATTTTAAAACTATCTGTTTAATCTCACTCTTGCTACAGGACTCTTTGTTCTGTAGGCTGCTCCACACCAATAGAGAGAGCTCTAATTGCACCCCTGGAAGTACCCCAGCAATCAGAACAAGCCTTGCCGAAGTTCAGTGTATTCACTGGACAGGACACTGCCACCATACTTTTATTCTATTTTTAATTTCCTGGAGGAAAAAAATAGAGAGATATTGGCTGAGTCAAGGCTCACAAATTCCGTATCAAGCAGGTCTTTATTTTACTTTCTGGATCTATAAATATGAGGGAGACTTGAGGTTGTAAAATCGCATAAGCTTTTCGGTTCTTTATAACATATATATTCCTTTTATAAAAAGGGTCTCTAAATGCTTAATTTCCCAAGAGTTGCTATACTCTCCATAACAAAGTGGTATGCATTTCTGACTGGTCATGACTAACAACAAGAACACTTAAAACTTCCCACATGAGAAATGCCCAGCTTTTCCTTCTACAAACTACACTTGCACTTTGGGATGTGTAGGTACTTGTGTGAACTACAAACAGCATAGTGTGCACATTTGTGCTCATGTACTCATTTCAAAAGGATCATTGAGAATGGAGTACCACTGCTCAGATATCTGTCACTCTAACAAGTTCTGGAAATGATCAGCCAATCTTAAGAAAGTACTGTCTTTGGCTTCTAGGATCTGGCCCATTATCAAGCAGGCCTAACGGTTCTAGGCTTCTGGAGAGCATTTTTGAAGTGAAAAAAGCAGAGCAAATCTGCTCACTGAAAACCTAGAAGATGAGGACTGCTTGAAATCCCAGAGGCCCATTCAGGACCTCACCCACAAGGGTCTAACAACCACCCACTACTCTGTACTTGTTACCCTTCTCAACATGCCTAGTGAGTGCAAGCAGGAGACAAATCACCAATCTCTGAGTCTTTAGGAACATGTGGTAGTTCCTATACTATAGTAAATAGATAATACTAAATGCAAAAAGAAAAAATTACATTTGAGTAAATGAAAAGGTGTCTTCCTCTTATATGTGTTGGTAATAAATCTTTTGGGGGAAAAGAATGCCACCTTCTATATATCTGTGCACAAGAACTGTACTAATTATAGACAAGAAAGTCAAGAATCATATACAGTCTCATCTCTAGTTACATCTTCACACGGTCCTCATCCTTCTTACCAGCTACAACCAGGCAAGCACTAGAGGACTAACAGAGGTGAGTTCTGGGATAAACTTGACTTGCATTCATAAAACTGAATTGTGTCCATAAACTGTAAAGGGATTATGACTATTTTGAATCTATAAGAAATTCATGACCTGGGAACTGAAAGATGGAATTATGATAAATTAAAATGACTGCCTAATTACCAAAAGGTTAAAGAATAAAGAGCCTGCATCCTGGGTTGCAGTGTTTGGGTGCTATTATACTTTAAACATGGGTAGAATCTAGAAATGGGACCAAAAACTTTACCATGATCCTAGCTTAATTTCAATCAGTAAAACACTGTTATTAAAGCATAACTTAAAAACAGGAGAAACTGTGGAAACTTTCATTCTGACTGTAACAGAATGGATTCTTATTAAATCTAAATGAAGAATTGGTTGGAAAAATTCTAAGATTCTGTTTTCTCATGTCTAAAATGTATACAAGAGCTGTTCATGCTCCAAAGAGTTGTCCTCTGAACTGAATATAGTAGTGCATACCAAACTCTCCAAATGGCCTCTGATTGCAGGCATGCAGTAAGTCTTAGTTACTTGAGTTATCCTTAGAGTTACATCTGAGTTCTAACAACAACAAAAAAAGTACAAATGCTGGTACACAAAATACTAGGACTAAAATATATTTATATCATGACTTAAATTGAGCTGTCAGAAATGATCACAGCACAAATGGGGAGCCAATTCCACAATATAGGTATCTTACCTGATGAGGGATATATAGAGAGAAGGAGCCTTACTTAGCTCCTATTCTCTTTTCCCCAGCCTGCCACTAAATGTAGACCTTTCAGAGTCTTTTCTGTCAACCACAGTACTTCCAAATCTGGACACACCTCTATAGAGTAGTTTGTGACCACATACATGCTACTGATGGTATACATCTCACATCTGCCGCATGGAAGTAAGTTGTCTTGGGTCTACCAGTGCCCAGAGACCAATCTAGGCAGAGAAATATAGGTTACATGTTCCTTGTAGTGTAGTCTGAAAGGTTGAAGACCACAGGGATAATAAAACCTGAATTCTTGGAATGAAGAAGACGAATTAATGCTGGAGGGGGTGGAGAGAGAGAGACAGAGAGAGAGAGAAAGAGAGACAGAGAGAGAGAGAAAGAGAGACAGAGAGAGAGAGAGAGAGAGAGAGAGAGAGAGAGAGAGAGAGATGAATGAATTTTCAGAATAGCATCCAAGAGGATATGCCTCGCTCGTGCAGAGAGCCAAGTAAAATAGGAAGCATGTCTTTGCTGAGGTAGAAAATTAAGAACCTAATGGTATATAACCTTTAATTCTTATCATTTAAGACACGTTAGTCATGATGCATGTCATTTCTCTGTTGTACAAACATAAAAAATAAAAGTGAAAAAGAAAACATAAGCTAAGGGGAAAGATGAACACTTCAGTGAGTCGTGTGTGTGTGTGTGTGTGTGTGTGTGTGTGTGTGCTAAATTTATTGTCTTGTTTTTATTATCTAGTGAAAACTGGAAGCAATCACTGACAATTACTAGCTTATCAAGTTGAACCCATATAAAACCTTTATGGATGATTATTTCCGCTTTCAAAAGTCAAAAGTCTAGATGAACTAGTCTGATTCTTATGGCCTGCTTTTCTAAGCTGTCCTTATAGTCTTCTCAGAAATTTCTGGAAAGAGACTACTTCAGGTTCATGCCAGAGCTGTATAGAGTCCAGTTCCTTTCAGTTGTAGGACTCCAGAACCCCATCGCCATGCTGGTTGCCATCTTTCTCTCTTTGAGAGCTCTGGTCAGTGCTGGTTAGGTCAACGCATGGCAGAAGCAACAAGGAAGTTGTGATCTCTGTGCTTAGAATCTCTGATGCCTCTATTCCACTCATCATGTTAACTCTCTGCTTCAAAGATTTTTACTCCAAGGCTTACCTTTTAAAGTCCTTAACCCTAATTATAACTTCAAGGTTGCCTTTGGACATGTAGCAAATACAAATTTTAAAGACTGGATTTTACTAACCATTCCAATAAAATAAAATCTGGATGGTCTGAGAAAAGACAAAACTGCAACTTTTAAAACACAGAGGGATATAAATAGTATGGTAGTTAGCACTCTGTACCCAATACATGCTCAGAAAATTATAGGACATCAACATGCAAAGAAGCAACAACTAACCCTTAAACACTTAATTCTTCCCTTTTTTCTTTCTTTTCCCTTTTCAATATATTGAATTGCAGCTTTCCTTGTGTTCTACCACAGTAATATCACAGCCTTTTCTTAACTTTCTATTTTTAGACAGGGTTGTACTAAGTGACCAAGGATATCTTTGCCTTTTGGAACACAGACTGGCCTTAAGCTCTTAAGATAGGCTTCACAGTTATCAAAGCAAAGGCATGATATCAGTTTAGAGGATTTATTAAATTGAAAGCAGTCATTTAAAGTCTTCATGAAGTAGAGGATCACTTGACAACAAACAAAATATTCTTCTATTCTTTTTGCTCATTCTTTGAATTACCAAATTTCTCAAGAACAAGCAAAGTAGTGAAAGTTAGGTAGACCCAACACAATTCCTTTAACCTACCTAATGTGAGATTTCATCATAGAATTTCTAAGAATGATAGTGAGTGAACTGTAAAGTTGGTTCAACAAAAATAATTTTGTACATGGTTAAGGGCTTATAGATGAAACTACATAGAGGCTCTTATTTAAAGAGGGTTTCAAAACAAACACTTGCTGAATTCAGCATAATGAGACAAGAAAACGAAGCCAGAGAAATGAATTTGATATGCTAATAACAAACTTGGAAAAGAAGTTTAATGTTATGGGGAAAGTCTTAAAAGCGCATATGCAGTGTAGCTGTCTCCAGTGCTCTTGAGAAGGATGTTGATAAAAATTGGAAAAAACATTATTTTCATTACTTGACATTTGTCATAATCTCATCGCAATCTACTTCATGTTTAGTCCAAATTTCCTCCTATCCTTCCAGATCCAATTTGTTAACAACCACCTACTTTATTTAAATGGACACATTTATAATGGACAAAAGAAAAAAAAAACACTGACTTTTTCTGTCTTAATAGTATTTGCATAATAATCAAGAAAAAGAGAGCCTCAAGAAAATGAGTTATTTATTTATAAGTTACTTTTTTATGACTTCTGAGATTTGTCTTTTCAATACATATAATATTATATACCTCGCCCAATAAATCTGGGTGTTTTATTCAGAAATGTGTGTTGTTTACGTATTATTAGCCTCTAATGAAGGATAGATAGGACTTTAAACAAATTTTAGTTCTATACAAATATTACCTATGTCATTGTCTAGAATACAAGGGACATTTGAAATCATTGGAGATACTACTCCAATATTCAATAAGTTTTTAAAGACAATTTTATTTTGTAGTAATTTTAGATTCACAGAAAAATTACCAAGATTGTACAGCGAATTCCTGCATGTGTTTCATCTCTGTCTCCCTAAAGTTAGTATCTTATGTAATCATGGTATATGTGCCAAACATAAAAATGAATATTCAAAAGTAACCTTCCTCTTTTTTCTCTGTTTATTTGTGCAAATGGATCAGAATGCCATTTTCTCTTCTCCCGGAAATTAAGGAACTTCTAAATTAATGTCCAAATGATTTCTACATCAAAATTTGTAGGGTAGAAAAAGAATCTTGGAGCCTAGAATTAAATTGCCTTGTCTGCTCTTGTGCTGTGCCTTTCTAGAAGCCAAGTATCTGAATGGTCACAAACAGTGTTAGAGTGTTGTTGCCTATACAGTCTAAATAATCTCAAGAGTGTTTTAGACAAGAATTCAAATATTCCAACTGCACTTGAAAAATCACCGGGAGATGAGGTTCTCCTTCTATATACTGGGCCCGGGAGAAACAAGAATCTTAGAACATTATAGAAGTACTCTAAGGAAGAAATAAAATTATATTGTCTAAAAAGGGCCTTTGCAGGTCCTTTAAGATCTGATCTCAAGAGAAGGCTGAGAAGGAGTCTCCACACAGGCAAGGGACAAGTAACACACTCATGCCAGAAGTAAAGGTGGGATTTAATAAGAATCTCAAGTGACCTCAGAATAATAGTGCGTGACTTAGTGACAGGCACAGGGACAGAGGCAGACATCACATTTTCCCCAGAAAGGTGGGATTCTGCCTATGGCTTTTGCTTTGACATTTATTATTTTGGTAGCCCTCATTTGGGGCTATAGCTTTTAGCAAGCTATCAGTATATTATTATTTTACTCTTTCAAGTGTATTGGTACAGACACTATAAAGATGAGAATGCACATTCAGTAGTTTTAAAACGAAGACAAAAGCACGAGTCCAAAGGAGAGAAAGCCTATACTTTAAATTATAATGCAAACCAAAAGAGTTTAGTAAGACTACCTGCAATGCAATTTTTCATTTTCATTTTAAATTAAATCATGGGATTAAAACAATTTTCCTTTCTCTTCCTCTTTTAACAGCTTAGTACATTATAATCGCTGTGACATTGAGTGATTGCTAAGTTAATGAGGCCATTGTTAGAGTTCTCTTCAAGTTTAGAGCTGGATTTATAAAAGGTACATTTGGCTGCCTAGCTGTAGGCCTTATTCGTGTTACATGTGCTCTGAATCAACCTAATCAGGAAACAATTTTACAGTATGGGTCAAAGATGAAATCCCTTGAATAAAAGCTCAAAGTATCATGAGATAAAATTATCTCAAAGTTAGGGTTGCTCAGGATCCCAGAGGCTTTCACCTATAATCTGTGTGGTGGACCCTTATAGTACTTGAGCCTATGAACTGTCCATGCTATTGTGCTTAAATATCTCAGAAACTGAAGTTACTAATTTTGTTAAGTAGCTTTGTCATTTGGGTCTCTTGTAAAACTTTCTTCTGGGTTTGGGAGCTATTAAAGAGTCTCAAACTCATACAAATAAGAATAAAAATAAATAAATAAATAATAGATAAACAATATAAGCGAAAAGAAGAAAAAAGAAAAGAAAACCTAATTTGATTCCAAATTTGATAATTTATAGGAATCTTCTATCTGCCTATCAGAGTAAAGCTTTTATTTGTGTGTTCTCATTCCCGACAACCTGAAGGCACATTCTTTTAATCCCAGCACTAAAGAGGAATAGGCAGGCAGATCTCTATGAATTCACAGCTAGTCTGGTCTACAAAGTGAGTTCTAGGATAGTCAGAGCTACAGTATAAGATCCTGTCTCCCCCCAACAACAACAAAGACAAAACAAAAACAAATCAAACAAAAAATTGTGCTCACTAACCTGTCTTTGTAGAAATATTAAAATACCTCCAATCAACTTGAGAGAGTAATATAGGGCACAACACACATAAATTGAGTTTAACTGGGTTTCCTATTGAAATAGGAAACATGTGCTGAAGAAAGAGGCAGGGATGGGAAAGCTGACATCTTATAGAGTTTGCATTTCAATTCAGGTCTCTGAAATGTAAAACTAGTAACAGTGCTCTCATTAATCCGCAAATCATTCAGTGTCATCTCTGCTATAAAGCATTGGACTCTTAATGGGTTTAAGGAGAAAAGAAAATTATTTCTATGATTTAATTTAAATTGAAAAATTGCAGTTAGTAGCTTTGCTAATTTTTTAGGAGGAGTCTAGGAAAAATTTTATCTGATATAGTATTATTTTTATGATGAGAATATACGCATATATTTATTATTTTTGAGATAAGAAAATAGGCAAGATGTCTACCTCCATTCAGCCTCAGGGCCTTCTTCTCTCTGCCCTTTCTCAATGAAGTTAGAACCTGACTGTGAACTACTATGAACTTGCAATGGACACTCAATGTTACAGTTTTCTCCTTTGTAATGTAGAGATATGCGTAGTGTGTAAATATTTTTAATGACTAAATATATTATTTCTGTAACTCAGATAGAACACTTTCAGAACATATACTCCATACTCCAGTGTATAAATCCTATGGGCACAATGTTCCACAGCCGTCTTAGGTTTTACTGAGCCTTCAAGTATGTTGTCTTAGCCCTCATTTTGATGCTCTGACTTGATATGTGACAAGTACCTTAGACCAGCAAGGCCCAAACTGTATTTTTCTTTTGGAGAAGAAGAAGGATAAAGATTGGAACCTGGCTATTCACAAAAAGAAATGAAAGGTGTCTTGTCACAATAACTGGTTTTGTTCTAGAAGTTACTTGGGGCTAAGGATAGGTTGAACATACCAAGAAGAGTGAGGAAGAGGGACTTCTAGAAAGAAGGAAAATCACATGTAAAATCTATACATTACAATAGAGGGACAATTTGCCTCTTCTTCATTGGCCATGTGGAAATACTTGATTCTCATAACAAGGCATACTTGCCACCAGTATCTTTTGCTGTAGTCCAATTATGCTTTTAAACATCCAGGGATACACAGGAAAGACCCAAAAAATAAAAAAAATTATGAAGTCCAACAGTGTGGAGATAAAGAAAGATAGTTCACATAGGACAAGCTAAAGAAGTCCTATGTAGCTACATTTTATTACATCACACTTATTAAGACAGGCAGAATATAATAGATCATGAGTCACTGTAGGTTTAATGAGACTGTATCCCAAATTCATATAAAGTCCCTGAAGAATTTCAATCAAGATGTTAGGCATGTGGAGGTCAGATGGACTTGACAAAGGTCAGTTTCTGTTTGAGATATATTAGTAGAATGGCAGTGTAGGTGAAGTGAATGTCAGTGGTAGTTGCTATTACAAAGCCAATTTAAGAACTGAGAAAGTAGGATACCATACCAGCATTACAAGAGAGCACCCTTCCAATTCTTGGAGATTGAAAGGGTTTTTATTTACTTATTTATTTTTAATTAGGCTTTGCAGGAAGACATGCTGACACAACTCCAGCCTTCTCTTTTATTATTATTATTATTGTTTAATAATTATTGTTTAATTATTATTAATTGTTATTATTATTACTACACTCCAGATTTTATTATTTTATTTTTAGCAACTAAACTGAAACTTGATTTGGGGGAAATAACTTGCTCTACAGAACACTTTGAAAAAAATTAAATATTTTATTTACTGCTATTGCATGTTCAATACATTTGAAGAAGCCAAATTGAAGAAAATTAATCCTTTTATAAATAAGTATTTGGGCAAATGGGATAGCTATCCTTTTACACACAATAAGTGTTATGCTGAGGCAATAAGCAGCCGTGGAAGGGCAGTGACTCAGATCCTCTGAGGACCATTTTCCTGCATCATGCCCTTCACAGGGGTTCTCCAGTGTTGCCTGTGAAGTTGTATCAAAAATTCAGGCCAACAGTGAGGCCACTTACTGAACTTTGCCACTCAATACAGAAAAGATACTTCTGAAGAATCTCACTGTAACAGTCAAATGTTCCAACTTTGAAATAACAGCGTCACAGTGGATGCTGTTTAATGTAATAAGAATGAGCTGACGCTCTTTCCCTATGGGAAAAGGACCAAGAAATCAAATTCTTCTCCAGATGGGAAATTTTACCAATTTCACTGATGAAGTAATGAAGGCAGGAAATGGTAGTGACTTTTGTTTTCTTTTTTAACAATGGATATGGACAAATAAGCAAGTATATTCAATGCATTTACTTGGATAATGCTTCTAGAAGACATTATTTTGGGAAAAATGGCCATTTATAGGATTATTGCTTTCTAAGTTCGACATGTTACCCCTAAAACAATGTTGAAAAGAATAATAGGTAAGTAAATATAAACCTAGTTTATGTTTAGAAACTATGAATTCCTCTGAGAAATCACCATTGTTCATGGTAAGTTCTATTACATAGGTCTACCAATAAAACAAAAATATGACCAAACAAGCAAAACAGGGGCCTAATGATATTGTGGCTTGGGGCGACAAAACTTTGTCAGGCTTTTTCTAACTCATCTGCTACCTGTAGCCATGTACTTGTATTTAAAGCTGTATGACAAATTGCAAACTTCCTTCACAGTTGGTTTTCAAGGAATTTTCTACAGTCTTTAACACAATAAGTTATGCAAATGAAAGCATGTTCTTTCACAGAAGAAATCTTTAAAGAAAACAAAAAGACTGATAATTTTTAGTAGAATTTAACTTAATTTCTTATATAAAAATATCCAATCATAAACTATTATCAGGAGCCTAAAATCCCACACAAGTGGTGTCATCTAACTGAATTTAAAAAAAAAAAGAATGGGTTTGGTTTAAAGGAAAATAATAAAGACTTGTCAATTTTTTGCCATACATATAAATAAATGAAAGAGAAAGAATCACTAAATGGGAAAATCACACGTTATGGAACGCATATACAAATGACCACCTTACTCACTGGATTCCACCCTTGGAGGACAAAGGTCAGTATTTATTTGCTTGAGCCAGGACAATGGACTCAGCAGCTGTTAATAGGAAAACATACTCCTAAGAACAAGCAAGGTTCTTACGAGGACTGAAGAGCATTCTCTGAATGCATCCAGAAGGATGTGTTGGTAGCATTTGATTGTCTTCCAGGTTATAAATGGAGGTAAGAATCATGATGTTGTTTTAACCTGGGTTTTTTACACACACACACACACACACACACACACACACACACACACATTATATATATATGAAAGATGAATATCTATAGATTGAAATATTGTATTTGTAACCTTAAAATCCCTAAAAATGATAAACTCTGGAAACAAGTATGTGCTCTGTGTTAGGGTTCCCTCCATTTCTTTGTTCTTGGTGGTGGTTTAATTTGGTTTGGTTTTATTGTTTTTTTGTTTTGTTGAGACAACAGCCTCAAATTTTCTATGTACTGAAGGATCAACTTGAAATTGCTACCCTCTTCCCTCCAACTCCCAAGTATTGAGAGTCCATGTGTGTGCGCGACAAAACTCTTCTATTTGTTCTTTTTAAAGACCCAATCTTATTATGTAACTTAGGTTGACCCTGAAATCTTCAGCCTCCCAAATGCTGAGATTATAATTCTTTGAAACCACACAAAGCTGGATATTATAAAACTTTGAAAAGAAAATAAAAGTTATGTATGATGCACAGGATCTGTTGCCTATGACCATTGTCATGCTCTACCTAAATATGCTAGTTTAACTAAAACAGGGCTGTTTACATAGCCCTGGGTTTAGAATAGATGTCAAACCTGTCAGACTCCAGGAATTGAAATAGAATCCTTTGTTTAAAAGTCCTAGTCTCCCCCTGAATTTCTTTCACTGTTAAACTCTACTACAGAGCAATAGTGATAAAAAACTACATGGTATTGGTACAATATCAGGCAAGCTGATCAATGGAATAGGATTGAAGACCCAGAAATGAACCAACACACCTATGGTCACTTGGTCTTCGACAAAGGAGCTGAAAGCATCCAGTCTTTTCAACAAATGGTGCTGGTTCAATTGGAGGTCAGCATGCAGAAGAATGCTCATCGATCCATTCTTATCTCCTTGTACCAAGCTCAACTCCAAATGGATCAAGGACCTCCACATAAAACCTGACACACTGAAACTAATCGAAAAGAAACTGGGGAAGACCCTGGAGGACATGGGCACAGGGGAAAAGTTCCTGAATAGAACACCAATAGCTTATGCTCTAAGATCAAGAATTGACAAATGGGATCTCATAAAACTACAAAGTTTCTGTAAGGCAAAGGACACTGTCAAAAGGACAAAACATCAACCAACAGACTGGGAAAGGATCTTCACCAACCCTAAATCTGACAGAGGGCTAATATCTAATATATACAAAGAACTCAAGAAAGTAGAACCTAGAGAAACAAATAACCCCATTAAAAAGTGGGGTACAGAGAATTTTCACATGAAGAACTTCGGAGAGATGAGAAACACCTTAAGAAATGTTCAACATCATTAATCATTAGGGAAATGCAAATCAAAACAACCCTGAGATTTCACCTCACACCAGTCAGAATGGCTAAGGTCAAAAACTCAGGAGACAGCAGGTGTTGGAGAGGACGTGGAGAAAGAGGAACACTCCTCCACTGCTGGTGGGATTGCAAGATGGTGCAACCACTATGGAAATCAGTCTGGTGGTTCCTCAGAAAACTGGGCATGTCACCTCCTGAGGACCCCGTTATACCACTACTGGGCATATATCCAGAGGATTCTTCAGCATGCAATAAGGACACATGCTCCACTATGTTCATAGCAGCCCTATTTGTAGTAGCCAGAAGCTGGAAAGAACCTAGGTGTCCTTCAATGGAGAAATGGATACAAAAAATGTGGTATATTTACACAATGGAGTACTATTCAGACTTTAGAAACAATGAATTCATGAAATTCTTAGACAAATAGATGGAGCTGGAGAACATCATACTAAGTGAGGTAACCCAGTCTCAAAAGATCAGTCATGGTATGCACTCACTGATAAGTGGATATTAGCCTAGAAACTTTGAATACCCGGGACATAATCCACAAATTAAATGATGTCCAAAAAGAATGGAGGAGTGGCTCCTGGTTCTGGAAAGACTCAGTGCAAGAGTATAGGGGAATTCCAGAACAGGGAAGTGGGGGAAGGGGTGGATGGAAGAATAGGGGGAGGGAAGAGGGCTTATGGGACTTGCTAGGAGTGGGGACCCAGAAAAGGGGAAATCATTTGCAATGTAAATAAAAAAAAAGTCCTAGTCTCAGAAAGGAGAAATGGCATCTCTCCTCAAATTTACTCTGTATCCAAGATTCATGGATATGTTCTGCTCAAGGTCTCTATGACATGAATACCTAAGGCTGGTTATAGAGTAACCAACCCCAGAAATTGCATTACTTTTTAGTGTCTTTTTTACAAATGTGAGAGAAAAAAAATTTCATGGGACTTTTCTGGGATTGCTATATACATGTAAATAAATGGAAAAATAATGCCAAGGAAAGTTGGGGTGGGGACTGTGATTGAGGCTGGTTTAAGTGCTCTGAAAGCACCTTATGTTCAGTTTTGCCTATCATTTCAAGTCCTTGCTTTTGTGTTATTTGAAAATGGCTAACAAGGTGATTAATAACTAATAATAACACATATAGAAAGTTTTTGCACTAGAATGTAGAAATTGGTAGATATTTTCTCTTTTGTTTTAGAGACATGAAGTTTTGATTTACCATCATAGTTTTGAGGCCTAAATTTTTCTTCCTGCTTTTATGTAATTGCTATTGTGTGTATCATCCTGATTATAACTGAGAAATACATAAAAAGAAAGATTTGCATGACAGAGGGACAAGCCTCTGAAAAGACATTGTTGTATTGTTTGAATCTCAGGAGACAGTACTCAGTCAAATTCACTGTCTGGTACCATTTTTTCCAAGCAGTATGCAGCTTTCTGAACTCCTGAGGGAAAAAATGAATTCTGTAGCTATTACTGCTTTAAAAGTTGGGTTCACTAATAAAACATTTTTATTCTCATTATTATGCTGTAAGAGATGAGTGGATAGAATTGCTGTGCATTGTGGAAAATGTAAAACTACATTGGCTTGAAGAGTGCTTACCCTCAAGATGTTGCCTGTCTAAAAGTTGACATGATTCCGTAAATGATCATAATATTTGAAAGCGATGAGCTTCCAAAGTAATGTAAAGATTTGATGTTTACAGCCACTGTCATAATGTGCCATTATAACTACCAAATTTATTCATTTGTGTGACACATTTACAGATGGTGACCTTCTATATGATAATCCTGGTACATTTCCTTAGAAAATTCTGTTTTCTGAGGTCTGTTGCTCCATGACTTTTGGTTCTTAAGATTTATGCTCCTGTGCAGTATGGGTCTGGGTTTCATTAGCACCTGATTTACCATGAGTGCAGATGGTTGTTGGAAATAAAAAGTCAGCCATTTCCTATGATTAAATCTCTCATGGGCGGCATCTCACTCACAGCTACTTCCTCACGATTACATATGATTCATTCCCAAGCAGAACAGTGATTATTATATGATTGTTAAATCTAAAGTGGAAAGGAAAGTAGAATATTAGGGAAAGTCTAGTAGCTTATTAATATATATTATGTGCTACAATGAAAATGATTTTACATAAGTATTAGCAAAAAATGATAGATTTATGGAGGATGAGAGAAAATTACTCTATTGTGACAATTGAATATAACTAAAAGAATTCAGAATTTTTCTTCTTTGTCTGTCTTTAAGTTTTACCCACCTGACCTGTTTTAAGAGCTTATTGCTTAAAAACTATCTCCCTAAAATGCATCCTTCTTTGGGTCACTTGAAAAGTCTAGAAGCCTTTTTATATTTATTTTTATTGTGAACCTGGTAAAGAATGGGAGAGATGGAGCATTAGTAATTTCAATATTATTATTTGTAGAGTTTAGGCAAAAGCAAAATTATTTTTCCACTAAAATTGTTCTAAATGGAAATAATGCAAAGACAGTTTCCATCAGACATGTCTTTTATGTAGAATAAAAATAGAATCTGAAACAGTTTATCCACCCAAGTTTTTTCTGCTATGTTGACTTGGTAAAGTTGACACCTATACAGAATGGCAGCTCTTCTGATAGTATAGCCTTGTTCTTTGCCTCGATGCTTTACTATTTATAATTACAGAATCATAGCTCATGTGATGGTCTCATTGTTCCTCTGAGAGACAACTGTACCTGAAGCTCACCTCTCTAACTATGTTTATTATCAGGTTTGTTTAAGAGACTGAGTCTGACTGAAGGTTCCTCTGGGAAAGTCTAATAATGACATTAAGCAGTACTGTCACTCCTAGCTTTGAGGGGCACCTTTGCTGCATCTGCAGAAAGCTTATGCAGTAGTAATACAAAGCAAATGCAAAATTTGACTTCAGAACAAAAGAGCCACATTTGCAAAGAAATAAAACTGCTCTGTGTGTTTTTCCCCAATAGGTACTGCTATTAACAATGTTCTCCACAAGAAACTCTCATATCTGTCCCTGGCCTTCCAACACTCCCTTATCTCTCATTGCAGTAACACTATATTCCAACCCTGCAAGGCTTCCTCTACTTGACTTTAGAAGTTTGTTCCTTTCTGCCACGGGAACATTGTGCTTATAGTTATTAGTGGAAAATATATTTCCTTCCCAAGAACTGTAATGTCTTGTGTAATATGCTTAATTTTGCTACCTCTACATAGTGTCATAGTAATTTTGCAATACTCTATACTCTAGGATAGATATAGGTGGCTGTTACAGAAGCTTTGATGATGTTAATATAGGCTGTCCTCACATATCTGCCATCTCTCACATTTACAGTTCTTTTATCTGTATTCATGCACTATACCAACCACAGCAAACAGTTGCTTAAAGCAAGAATAAATTGGTGCCTATGTATGGGTTAGCTGAGAGTAAACTGGTAGATGAACTGAAGACAGGAGTCTGGATTTCATCACCAGATTGGTTTGTGTTGTGAGTTTTTACCACATTAGTATCAACAGTGTTCCAAGAGGGAAAACTTGAGATGAGCAAGCTCTTTGACTCCTAAGATCTGGAGCCCATCAAGCATAATGTCTGCATCATTGTCCTGGTCATAGGATAAACCACAAGACTAGATTACACGTGCTAGACAGAAATTTTCCCCTGGAAACAAAAGATGAATCTGAGTTACTGAAACATTCTTTTGGTATATTCACTGACAATAAAGTAACTATAAATATGGTTGGTATATTCAGTGACAATAAAGTAATTATAAATATGGTTAGCACTTATCAAAAGCATTCTGGTAATCAGCTGTATTGCCTGTTATGTTGCATGACCTTTGAGAAGGTAATCTATTGAATGCCCATCTGGCTATAAACTCAATAAGTAGTTCATTAATTCTGAGTGTTAGTAGAGAATCTATAATTGTGTTTAAACAATTAATGGTTAAAAGTAATATAATGGCAAACCCTATTTATTTTGATCATTCAGAAATTTCCAGCACTGTACCAGGGGCTGACATATAAAGAGACATCATTCAACACTCAATGAAGGAATTGAGTCAATGAAAACTGATGAAATTTTCTTTACATGGTATTTGTGGATATTGCTTTATTTGCATGTTTCTCAATGTGTAGATTTTAAACACCTAGTAAAATGGCTACATGGAAATAAAGGCCTTGTTCATATACAGAACCCTGTGAAATTTCTAATACGAACCTCCACAACATTTACAGACATTAGAATATATAAATAAGAATAATCTGAATGTTTTATTTTGTGACTATTAAGTATGGCTCACACCAAAAGAGCCTCTGAAAATTTTATTTTCTTACTGATAGGTTCAAAATGACAGTAGATTACTCTCACTAATCTATCAGGAACCATCTTTCGATGAGTCACTAGTAAAAATGAATAACTATAAATAAGTAGATAATAAAATTCAGAATATGATAACATCAATCTGTATCTAGGTTTATATCTGTACCCTGTATTCAGGTCTCAGGACTTCTTTTTGTGCGTAAGGTTCTCACTTTGTCCTGACCGTATAGAAAAAAACAGATGATTTTTTTTTAACTTGTGGTAATCCATAAATCATAGTACTATTTTAACATAGAAAAAATAATTGTGTTTTGGTGATTTGCTGAAGTGCTATTGAGGACAGCTTTATCTCTAAATAAATGTTTTCTATCAGAATTGATCCTTGTGTGTTACCCGCTTAAGGGCACAGCTTTAAACAGGAGCAAATACTATATTGGTTAGGAAAGCTTTTAGATAAAACAATAGAAAACATGGAAAGGAAAAGAATGAGGAAAGATTCCCTTTATGCCTATCTTAGAATCATATCACATGTACCTGACAGTGTTGACACATGATTAATCCCAAGATGGTTATGACTACATCGGTCAATTAGTTTATGTACAAGTCAGCCTGAATATTTTATATAAAATACAGCTTCATGATGTGAACAACAACAACAACAACTAAAAAAAACAGAACATGATATTCAGGGAGTTATCTGGATCCCTTTTGATGTACATCAGTGACAAAAAATGTATTCTAAGTAATCATGGCTGTACTGATTCATGTGTTATGCTATGCAATTCTTCAATGTAATTTAAAATATCAATATTTTCAACATAACTCAAGTAGTCTGATTCCTATACCTTATTATTATGTGAGATAATTAATGGTTATATAACAACTCTTCATAGCATCACAGAAAGGAAAACTGTCCTTTTATTAGTACTTGTGTCAGAGAATTTTTATAAACCACAGCACTTTCAAAATGCAAAGCTGTGCTTCTTGTCAGGGAACCTGAAATGGACTGCTGATGTGTGAAGTAAAGCAAAAGGGAAACCACATAACTAATTGTCAGAGGAGAGAAACAAGCTTTATTAGAAGTATTTTTTTTAAGTTGTGAAACCACAGCAGTCCTCACAGAATAGAAGAGAAATAATGTGTGAAGCAGGAAGGGAGGTATAATTTTGTTCCTTGATTCTGCAGGTTTTACAGAATATACTAAAAATTGGTTGAAAGAGACATGAAAATATAGCAAGGTGCAGTAAAACAGATTCTAATGACATGTATTATAGAATTAAAATGATGCAGAGTAATAGAAAAGAGTTTTTCAGTGAAGAGAGCAACTGGGTTTGTGTATACGTGTGTGTAATGTGTTCATGCATGTGTATGCATATAAATGTGTATAATTGTATGATAATGTGTTCTCATATATAATGCATATAATATATTATAAATATATATAATATACACACACCTTTATTTGTCACAGTAAACTTTCTACCAACTTGTACCAAACTCTCTGCCAACTTGTTTCAAATGAGTTTCCTTTTGAACAGGTTAAGCATTGCTATTAAGCAAATTTCTTTTCTTTTATAATAGAGAGCATCTTCAAATATTTTCGTAAACAAGTCAATTCATATTCTAGTTATGAAGTTGTTTATGGCTCAAGAAAATCTTATTAGACAGTTGAAACATTTACGTTTAACCAACTCCTCTGTAACTCAGTAAGTGCCCAATAACTATCTGTTGAACTGTATTATCATAAAACTGAAAAACTTTTATACCTTATAACTGAATTAAGATCAATAGATGGGGCAGGAAGAAAGAATCAAGAAAGCTCATGAAAGTCAGTTGCTGAACGATAGAGAGTAAAGAAAACTGTCATTCTCTCCCTAGCTCAGCTTATTCTATCACAATCACCCATCTAGAGACTGCTGCTGAGGAACACGATAGGGCTCACCGGCTGTTTTTAAGAAGCCATATCTCAGTGATGTGATAATGTATCCTCACCCTGGTAAATGCACAAAAGTTATTGAGACCTAGAGCCTAAAAGTGATCAGAGGCTCTCACATTCATTTCCTCAGTTTCCCTAAGCAATTTTATGAAGTTTATATACCACTTGAAATAGAGAGGAAGTTGTGATAACTCAAACCTGTAATTCTATAATTCCTGATATCAACCTTCAAAATCCACAGAAAGACAAATTACTTTCAGATTGCTCTGTGAGTATACAATCAGATCAAAGAGAGATGTTCTGAGTTCTGTTACAGAGAGTCTTTGGAAAGCCTGTTCAATTTTTGTCTATAAGGAAATTTTTCTTTTTAACATGTGTAAACTTATAGTTTCTTTTAGCATTTATCCCAATTAACTTACAATAAGTTGATACACAAGTTCATATAAAATGCATGTGCTGTTTCAAATAAATACATATTCTACTATGCATATGAATACAATTTTAATGTCTTAACATTTGAGGTAGGAAATCCAGATACTGAATAAATGAATTTTCATCTCATCAGAAAAGGAGCACACTCATGTTTCTAGATGTCCAGAATAAATCCAGATATGCTGCTGCACTTGTAGTACCTTCTTCTTTGTCTTTAAATAAAGCATAGAAAATGTTTATGATAGACTTTTATATTTATGAATATAGTTATTTGTTATATATTCTACCCATGTTTTCAATTTGAGTGACACAAAACATTTCTTACATTTAGTTATCAATTTTGGCTAGACTCTATAGGTACCTATTTTATTTCTCACAGGTAACTTAAATACTTTTATAGAAAATTTCAGACTTCAGAGAATATTTTTGTTGGTACAAATATTATAACAGAGCTCTCTAAATTGGTAGAAGATATGTGAGCAGGTATATCATAGGAGGCATCCCTTACTTTACTAAGACAGTCTCACTGACTGCTTTCTACTCTATACTGAACTCTGACTATAATAAAAACATCATAGGCAAGCTAGGGCTATATCAAACAGGGGTGTTTTATGATTGGGTTTGAAGATTACTTCAAATATATACAAGTGGAAATAATTCTAAGAACAGCTGCTAATACAGAAAATTAGGCTAGAAAAGTAGATTCAGAGATCTTTGCACATCTACTCATGAGCTAGAAATGTTGTGAAAATAAATTCTTCATTTCACCTTTGTTCTTTCAGCCATTTCTGAATTTCACAATTTGAGAAATGGTATTCCATGTCAATAATACCACCCCACTTAGTATTTTTCCAAATGTCTCTTTGATGGCAACACACATATGCACTAACTCTCAAATTCTGGTATTCTGTATACAAGTCTTCTTTTGCAGCAAGAAAAATTCCACAACAAAGTAAATGGTCTGCCTGTTTCTGTAACTCACAAACACAAAAATCCAGAAACATGGCTTCACAGTGTAAGTGTTCATAAATCTGCTCTGCAGGAAGCCTAATTCAGTCCTTCTGAATTTTCCTTGTCTTCCTCCTTGTAGGGATACAAATAGCAGCCTCTCCATCTCTTAAAATTACAACCTTCCCTAAAGACACACTGGAACAAGAAGGGAGGGGCAGAACCTTCACTCTGCATGTGACCTTTACCAAGGAGAAAGACTTTGCTGGAGGCCCACATTATATGTTTTTGAGGTCTGTCACCCACTCTAGATCCCTCAGCCACATTCCCTTACTTTACTTCAGGAGAGAGAAAGAAAAGCACTTGAAAAGGAATGTGACCACAGGTATCATCCGGTATTGGCCTGTCTGACTTTTGACCTATCTCACCTATGTTCTTTATAGCTTGGGAAAAGATTCCAGGTGATTCTACAGTCGCTATTGTATTCAATGAGAGATATTTTTAGAAGAGAAAGGAGACCCTGGAATTTAAGATTTATCTACTTTCCATGAAATGTCAAAAGTCACTTCTGCACCTCTTGGACTCTGTAAGAAAGTGTCATGCTCAGTAAGAAAGGCAATTATTCCTACTCTAAAATTAAGTTTACTCTTTCTCACTGGTTTCATAAAGAAATACTTATGAGAGAGGGCTAGAAAGATAGCTCAGTGGTTAAGAACACTGACTGCTCTTCTAGAGGTCCTGAGTTAAATTCCCAGCAACCACATGGTGACTCACAACCACATATGATGGATGGGATTTGATGCACACTTCTGGTATGACTGAAGACAGATATAGTATATCTGTATAAATAAAAATAAATATATTAAAAATACTGATGAGAAATTACTGATTTAAATGTGAAAGTTCTAAACATATCTGGTCATTGATTAAACATGTTATGTAGTTAGTTTCAGGTAACCACAAAATTATCAGTTCTCCAAAGTATATACTATGTGCATGCAACTCTCTGATGATTTGGTAACATTGCTGCTTTAATTGTTTTTATAGCGATTTATTTATTTACTCTATGTAAGTACACTGTAGCTGTCTTCAGACACCTCAGAAGAGGGCATCAGATCTCATTACAAATGGTCATAATCCACCATGTGGTTGCTGGGATTTTAACTCAGGACTTCCAGAAGAGCAGTCAGTGAGTGCTCTTAACCACTGAGCCATCTCTCCAGCCCGCATTAGTTGTTTTTAATTTCACCTTATTAATTTGATATGGGTGTCACAAAGCTAAGAAAAAGAGTATTTAGAGGAGCATTAGCTTTTTTTATTATCCATTCATTAATGGAAAACTTTTATACATACAACAGTGCTTCGTAGCCTTTATTTTTTAAAGAAAAAAATTAAAATCACTAAAAATACTAAAATACCTTATTTCCAAGAGTATATATTTTATACACTCACATGCGAAATTTTGTTTAGTCTTGTAAATGTAATTCAAGTTAAAAATTACATTTTCATAACATCTATCTTTTGTTACATACCAGGATGGAATATTATATGAGTTTGTCTGACATTTCTATGGCATGTTCCAGTGTCTCCCTGGGATTTCACAAGCACATCTTATGAATGAGATGGAGGCTTTTTTACACATCATTTTTTTTTAAATCTGCCTCTCTACCTGTTGTCTGGAAGCATAAGACTTGTTTGCTTTCTTTGATGTAACTGTAAAATGCCTCAGCTGAAGTCATAGCACTGTTTCTTCCTGATGGACTACTATCAACATTATTCTCTTACTGTGAAAGACATGAAGAGCTGTAAGCAAAGAAAAATAGATTTGGGAATCTAAATAAAATAGAGTTTGCTACACAATTTAGAATGTTAAAGAACAAGTCAACCTGCACCACTGCTATACTCATACAGATAGCAACTGTAGTGGTCTATTACCTTCAAATACTTAATTATCAACATTATAACTTTTATAACTTGGAATAAAGGTCCCCATGAACTTTTTATAAAAGGAATCCTATATTTCTTAATTATTTATTGGTCTATTTATTTTTACCAATTAAAAAATGCTAATTTTACTTGGGTTGGGTCAAGACCTAGTTGGTAACAAAAAGATGTTCTGGAGTCCTTCATGCAACATTGGATCTTCTGAGAGACTTTAAGAAGTGAGCAAATCTGTGTTCCAATTAATGGTACCACACCCACATCCATGGGCAGAACTAAAGGGACTCAGTGGTCACAGGAGAGAGAATTTGAGAAGGAAAAGTGGTGGAGTCCATGACCATTATCTCAGGAAGCATGGCAGCAGACAGGCAAGCATGGTACTGGAGGAGTAGTGAAGGTCTTACATCATGGAATTCAACGAGGCTGAGAGGGTTAAATGGGTAAAGGGTGGGTTATTGACACCTCAGAGTCTATCGCCAGTGTTATACCCCCTTCCAACAAGGTCATACCCCTAATCCTTCCAACAAGGGGTGAGATATCCAGTTCTATGACCTGACTGGGGCTATTTGTCTTCAAACCACCACAAATCCCTCTTCTTCCCTTCCCTTCGGTGCTCCTTGCAGCAACAAGGTTTGGAGCACTGCTGACACACAACTTCACAGGGCTGCTCTGAACTGCACTCACTTCTCCAAACTGGCCTTTCTAGACCCTCCCCATTCCCTGGTTAGATAAGGCTCTAATGGGTCCATCCCTCTGACTCCTGCCATACTTTTTAAGGTAATTTTTCATTATGTTTATAGATATCTGAAAAATTCTGTACCCCATGTTTAATGTAATGTTTTGTTTTGGGCAGTGAAAACAAATCAAAGTGACTTGATTTCCTATTTTACTTTTTCAATTAACTATATTACTGTAAGTTAATCAGGCTGTGTGTCTCTTCACCAACATTGTCAGTCAAATCCAGCCCATTCTGTACATCACAATATCATATGGCTTTGGAAGATTAAAATGGAGAATTCCAGTAAAGTTATTGCTAAAATTTTTTGCCCTTCATGAAAATACCCTTTTCATGCTTGAGATGACTTTTGGAATTTTGGGACAACTTTTGTCAAAATGTAAAACATACTTAAGTTAATTCTGTGTGGAAAGTACGTTATGTAGAGAATTATGTTTCTGGGTTCTTCTCAGTGTCCAATATCAAGAGGAATTTCGAGTATCGTCTGCTGAATCATGTAAACACCCTTGACAAGTACACAAGCACCTTCTGGAAGACCGATGTCTTCACATTTAGTAGGCGATCTGCTTGTGTGTTCTGCCTTCCCACACAGCAAGTGCACCTCTAAGATCCAAACATGACCCTTACGGATGCCATCCCTGAATTAAGCTTTTTATGCATTTGTGGAAGATTTCTACATAAGATGAATTAAGTGTTTGCATCTCTTGCTTTACTGTGCAGCCTTGTCAGAAGCAACTTGCATGCCTGGTAAGGCATATCTCTACTTTTTTTGCAGACATGCATTGCCAGTTTATAATCTATTTGATTTTGTATGTTTGAAGTAATCATGTTATTAAAAAAGAAGAAAGAATGGAAGGAAAGCAAAGCTAGGAATATTCCAACCAAAAAGAATATTGTTAAAACTTAAATTGCCTAGTTCAAAGTTAAGTATTCATGGAACTAAAGAGTACCTAAATTTCATAATGACAAAACCAATTTGTTTCAACAAAATATTGCACAGCTTACTTTTCTCTGATGATATGTAAAACACAAAATTATTCTTAGTGAGAAAATACCAGGTAAATGGGAATTTGTTTTTCTTCATTTTTACCTGAACATCTGGTAACTGAGCATTTTGAATTTTAATTGCAGATTTACAACTAAATTCATTAAAAAAAGACTTTACACGTCAATTAAAATCATAATTACATGCATAACTTTTGCATGTGGACTTTGTAGGCCATTTCTCATCTTACTTGGAGTTATAAATCCTGTCTAAATGTGCGATAAATTTGCTTCTAGGTGACCATTTCACAACGAGTGAATGTCCAGTTCCCATATTCTCAAATCCAATAAGATGTGATTTCTCTCACAAATCTGAGTCTGAATTATTTGAATCATTTTCTATTGTGAACCGTAAAAATAGATGGCGTACATGCCTAAATGTGCTTCTTTTGCATTTCTACAACCTGAGGACCAGTTTGCTTTAAAAAATAAAATTTAACAGCCTTTAATTTGTCATGTGGATCTGATTCTATGTGTTCTTTATTGCCTCCATATATTTATCGAAGTGAAGCATAAAATGGTTGTAATAATGGAGAATTTAAAGTAGTTTCTGCACATGAGCTGTAATGCTAACTAATATGGTGAATAAAGGCTGAATGTAAATTATCAAGATTTCTGTTTCTTATGAAGTTTTTGTGAAATACATGTTTCTTTGTTGCTTGAAACAACCTTCTTACAAAAGTATGATATACTTTGATAGGCGGAATAGAAACTAAAGGGAAATATCATTTGCATGGCCTAATCCTTATATATTTATTTCATTTTTCACCTGAAATATAATATTATTTAAATCACAAAACCTGCAAAATGTGAGCCATGGGCCTTTTGAGCTTCTACATCCAGCTCAAAAGTAGCCTAGGTACAGCGCACACCAGTAAAATAGAGTCATGTCAGTTGCTGCGTTCTCTACTTCTGTCTGTCTCGAATTATCTATCTCAAATTTTGGCTCTTGTCCAGTCCCCTTTCCTCTTGGCTTAGGCCTTTATTTGTGCTGTTCTACCATAGTTCTTACAAGTTACCAGCATGTTAATCATCCAGTCTTTGTCTTTGTAAGTAATCATGAATATTATTTTCTGATACAAAGAAACAAATGTCCTCATAGAGTAACAGCAGAAAAAATATAACATTACTTAAGATTTGGTACTGACTTGTTTTTTAATATATTAAGCTTGTGGGCATTATTCTTTCTTGCTTGGTGCTTTCAGACTATATCATCACTTTTTATTGTTATTCAAATGAGAAATTATATTCTGTTAAAGCATTTAATTATTTTTCTAAACCAGTAAATTTTAGTTTTATGGTAATCAGGTTTTTTTTAAAAAAAAATACTTTCAATCCTTTCAGTTAGTAAATAACACGTATCTAGTTAATTAAAAGTTGCAATTATAGCCTGAACCAACATGAAGAGTTTACCAAGCAGTACGTCCACCTATATAAGTGCATTTCACATCTTTCCTAACAAGAAATACAGGAGTGCTAAGACATCATTTAGGACCAAAGAGTTATGAACGTGATAGTACTGAACTTCGATGGCACTTGAGGAAGCAGATGCTACTTGCCTGATACAGACAGCAATCAGTATGCTCTTAAAGAATGAACTGTGTGTTTGCAGAAAGATGTGTTCAAGCTCTAATCCATAGTACCTGTGGCTGTGAGGCCACTAGAAATAAGGTGTAGTCAAATAAAAATGATGTCATGAAGGATTCTGTTGGACCACACACCAATTCCTGGCACCCTCATGAGAAAAAGGTGAATTGAGACACTGCCATGAAGATAAGCACACCACGTGAGGGTGGAGGCAGAGAGATGCAGTCAGAAACCTAGGATGCCGAGGACTTCAGAAACCACCAGAATTGAAAACGGGTCAGGAATGGATTTTTTTTCTCCCCTAGAGTCTTAGACAGGAGTAAGGCCCTGTCAAGAGCTACAGTTCAGACTTTCTACTCTCAATAAAACAATACATTCCATTGTATTAACCTAGACCTGTATAGACTTTTCCCATCTATTATCCCTTTACATTGAGGAAATATTTACATAACCCAGAATATATGTGTGTGTGTGTGTGTGTGTGTGTGCGCGCGTGCGCGCACAAGCATGCGCGCGCATGATATATTTGTATGTGACATATTTGCCTGAGTATATGTATATGTAAATGATATATTTGTATATGATGGATATGTACATATTCATACATATATATTAGGTAGACAAATTAAATATTTACTAATAAACAAATTGATCTTGAGACAAAAAAGGTTGTAGCATATTGTATATGTGTTCTTTTCTCTCAGGAAAATCTCAGAACATTGCTGTTTTTTTCTTATGGTTATATGATTGATATTTCAAAATCAATTTATTTCAGGCATAAGAATTATAAATCCTAAGACCATTTTTTTTAAAGTTTGGAACCAACAGATAGAAAAGCCAAAGACAGACATGACTGTAAGATCATCACATCTCTGTAATCCCTTTAAGGACTGTCATTCAACTTGACACAAACATACAGAATTTAAAATTATGTGATTATACATTGCTTATCCTCAAACATTTCATGGTATATATAAGAATCAAATGTTTTTTAGTTTTATGTTAGCTTGACACAAGCTAGATTTACTTGAGAAGAGGAACTCTCAATTGAGATTCTCTATAGGATAGACCTATAGGCAAGCCTGTGGCAAATATTCTTAAACATTTTTAAAATTTAAAAATATTCTTAACTGCTGTAGAAGAGCATACCTCAATGTGGGTGATCCTACACCCAGAAAGGTGGTTCTGAAGAAGAAAAGAAAGCAGGCTAAGTATGCCATAGACATAAAGTCAGTAAGCCAGAGTCCGCTATAGACTTTTCTTCACTGCCTGATTCCAGGTAACCAAAATGAGTTCCTGTCATGACTTCCTTCAGTGCTGGACTATGATGTGAAAATGAACTGAACAAGTTGCTTATAGTCCTGGTGTTTTATAACAACAACAGAAACACTAACATAGATATAAGTCTGAGTGGAATTAGAAAACTTTTTCAATCCCTTTGGATATAATTATAGTCTAAGCTGCTTCTTTTCCTTTTTTTCAGAATGAAGAACAAATTTTGGTACTTTGAGTTTGGCACATCTGAAACCTTCTCAGCCACCTGCAAAAAGCTACATGAATCTGTAGAAATAGAAGTAAGAAAAATGGGCTCACTTTTGTCATAGTTTGAAGTGTCTTGTGTTTGCTTATTTGGTGTTGTATGAAGAAACAACTTTAAGAAACATACTTTAGCATTAGATATAGGTTTACCCTTGATTTTTAAGATATAACCTTAGTCACTCATAATGAATGTGATGCTATCTGAAATTAAACTTAAGACTTGATTATGAGTTGTTGGAATGTCATAAAAAGAAGAGATATGAAATAAAACAGAAAACTCTTCACTGGTTTACAAAGTGTTATTTGGTGTTAGCCTGAAGAAAAAAATATCAGATTAAAAAAGTTGTTGAAGAAAATTAAAAATTGATGAAAAAAGAAAGAAAGGAGAATGAATGAAAGGAAGAAAGAAAAAACAAACAAACAAACAAACAAACAAGCCAAGGAACCAGAAAGAAAGAGAGAAAGAAAGAAAGAAAGAAAGAAAGAAAGAAAGAAAGAGAGAGAGAGAGAGAGAGAGAGAAAGAGAGAGAGAGAGAGAGAGAGAGAGAAAGAAAGAAAGAAAGAAAGAAAGAAAGAAAGAAAGAAAGAAAGAAAGAAAGAAAGAAAGAAAGAAAGAAAGAAAGAAAGACCTAACATTTTCAGGTTTCAGTATCTTATAACTTTAAAATATAGTGCTCTAAAAGTTTTCACAGGTAAATGTTAAAATAGATCCACTCTTGTTCTATTTCAAACATTAGCTAGCTTTCTCAGTTCACAAGGTTGCCTTTCTCCATTATAGATACAGGATAGGAAAACCCCAAGAAGGAGGCCGATTATTATAATAAACACTTCAGAAGATCTGTAGCTCTATCAAAAATATCTAGACCTTATAATATTCAAATATTTGAAGACATTCTCTAAACATGGAGGAATTTTAAAGATTAAACAAAAAGTTGTATTTTGTATGAACAGCAAAGTCAGTTTTATTTTGTATGAACAGAATTGTGAAAGAAATAAGGATAATTGATATGAATACAAAAATATTGCATTTGGCATTTTTAAAACAAATATACATATTATCTCCTAGTACCTAAGGTATTAGTTGTACATTTTCAGGTAGTAATAGCAAACAGAAGTGAAAGTAGTCTTAAGACAAAACTCATATTACTCATTTGTTTGTTTGTTTGTTTGTTTTATGTTTTTAAGACAAGGCTTCTCTGTGTAGGCCTGTTTATCCTGGAATTTATGATGGAAACCAGGCTGGCTGTAAATTTTGAGATCACCTGGCTATTCCTTTCAAGTGCTGGGATTAAGGGATGTACCACCATGCCTGTCTTATTTTTTGTACTTAATTTTAAACAGTGCTACTTTCTTTATGAGTATCAAAGATTATGTTTTAGAATCTTGTATAAATCCATGTGTTTACAAGTTTATAATGTCCTTGGTAAGCTCAACAAAATCATAATTTTCTAATTTAATATTGGTGATAATACAAAACACTAATATTCTCAATGTAACATTTTTGTGTTATTTCACATTATAATTTGAGAATAAGACTAAATATTAGAAATAGACTGGATGGTTAGGGAAAACAAAACCAGATTAATTTATAATTTTTTAGAAGGTTCAAATTAAGGTCCATTCTTTACATTTATATTTTTGTACATATTGAAATACATATGTGTATTACATGTATGTAACCATGAGTATTTTAATATATAATTTATTATTAATAATTCATGCTGTCTTTTAATCATATGTAGTGAATATTATCTATTGTTGTACATGTTAAAATTATTTTATATGTATGGTATGTGTGTGTACACGTTTAGGTATATGTCTGTGTATTTGCACATGTATATGGAAGCCAGAGATGGATGTACAGAGCCATAGTCTATCACCACCAACATATTTTATTGAAAAAGACTCTAGCCACTTAACTTGGAGATCACCAGTTTGTCTAGACATGCTTGGCTGGCAAGCTTTTAGAGATCTGCCTGCCTCTGTCTCTATAGCCGTGGGGTACACACAATGCATCCAGTTTGTAAGCAGGTGTAAGGAATCCAACCACAAGTCCTCATGCTTATAAAACAGGCACTTTACACACTGAGGCATCCCTGCAGTCCTGAATGTGTCATTAGATATGTAGTTATTATAATTATACACACACACTTCTTTTTAAATTGCATTACCACTGTAATTTCAAAAACCAGAAATTTATAAAACCATCTTAAATTTTACATTTGTATATTTTATTCTGAACTATGTTAAAAGAAAATCTATAGCAGGAGCCAGACTATAACATTTCATAATATGCTTGGAGACCCTAAACCTTCCTGTGCCTTTCCTTCTTTGTGCTTTTCCCTAGACACAGATTGAAAGTATATAAATCTATAGAGCAATGCTATGTGTGTCTCAATGTAAAAAAAAAATTCTAGAAGTTTCATTTGGTAACAAAAATAATTTGAATGAAAATAAATGCAGAAAACATTGATTTTTAAAATTCTTAACAACTTTAAGAACTCTTATTATAACATATAGCTTTACATCTTATTTGGGATGAAGGTACTATTTGGGATACTCCTCAAGAAATTTGGGCTACAGCTAAGTTACCTATCTTAGAGTCATGCTTTTCCATATTTTCCTAGTCTGACTTTCTGGTTCTATATTTCCTACTTGCTTATGGAATTACTAGTATAGCATTTATAAACTGGAGCTAATATAGTATATTCTCCCCATTATTTTGTTTTATATATATATATAGTATGTGTGTTTGTGTTTATGTTTTGTGCTTGTATATGTGTGAGTGTGTGTGTTGTGAGTGTATGGATATCAATGCCAAGTGTGTCTTACTGCTCACATTTTAATGAATCCAGTTTATCATATTAGTAGAATGTGACTTTCTACCCTCAAGGTTACTACATAATTAAATATAAGAAATCAGCAGTTCGGAAATTTGATTCTGCTTGCTATTGCTTCCTACGTGGCCTAAAATCATACCAACTATGGTTTGAAAAATGTCTAACAAGTAACAAACCATGGTAGTAACAATAGAACCTCAAGCAATGGTTATATGTTTTAATGTCAGCTTCTTCAAAAAAAAAGTCATTCTCTGTGTGTATGTTTATGTCACAGGGCTCTTTCCTACAGAGAGTTACTTCTGAAAAAGTAAAGGTTTGGGAGAAAATAAACATCTGAGAAAATGCTTCATAACAACAACTAAAATACATGTATTATTAAAATTTATCTCATGTCCTCTACTAAGCAATATACTTGCATTAGCTGATTTAATTTTTACGCTCATACTATGAATCAATGATATAGTATAAAATTCTTAATTTAATCGTTAAATATTTTTAATAATTTATAAAGAAAATAATCATATTCTTCCTAAAACAATTAAATGTAAAGAAGCAAGTCAATGCTATATTCATGTAACTGCTCAGGATGAGACAATGATTTAAAAATTGGTAGTTTCAATTCTAAGAATCTCTGTTATCTTTTAATTTTAGTACAAAAAGGAATAATATAAGTAAACTGAAAAATTTCAAAATTAAAGAAAATATGTCAAAAGCAAAGTTTGCATTATCATGTGTTGGAGGATGGGTAAAGATTATCCAAGAACTTTAGACCAGTGCGTGACGTTAGAGCAGTAGGGAGCACAGCTTTGATGCTTCCTCCAGGTTCCAAAGTCAGGGAGAGAGTTAGAATGCCCATTCCATGACTTCATTGTTTTTAACAGCTGAGTAGTGTTTCATAGTGTAAATATACCACATTTTCTGTATTCAGCTATTAAAAACAATGAATTCATAAAATTCTTAAGCAAGTGGGTGGAACTGGAGAATGCTATCCTGAGTGAGATGACTCAATCACAAAAGAACACACATGCTATGCACTCACTGATAAGCAGATATTATCCCAGAAGCTCAGAATACCCAAGAAACAATTCACATATCAAATGATGCCCAAGAAGTAGGAAGGAGAGGCCCCTGGTCCTGGAAAAGCTCAGCAGAGCAGTGTAGGGGAATACCAGGACAAGGAAACTGGGAAGGGGTGATTGGGGAACAGGGGGAGGGAAGAAGGCTTATGGAACTTTCCAGGAGGGGGAATACAGGAAAGGGGATATCATTTGAAATGTAAATAAAGAATATATAGAATAAAAAAATGTCCATTCCATAGGACATTCAGTCTTTGCAGTGTTAGTGAATCTGGAAGGTAGTAAATACCGAGATTTTTCAAAAATAATTCAGATATATCAAGAGTTAAAGCATTCTAGTGCCTCGTGGGTACAAGATCAACTATAGGATTTGAAAAACAAGGTGGTTCTTGTTTGTTAACCTGAAACCTGAGTTTTTGAAGGTATTAGGCTTTTTCACACTGTGGTCCCAGCCACACTGTTTTAGTACTAAGATAACTTACCAATGCTTCATGTGTCATTGAGTAAATGTATTAACAACTACAACTGACTAGTAGTTCTTTTAGGCATTTAGTGTTGGAAAGAAGGTCACCTGGAAGTGGTATACATTTGAGATGTAAACAAATGGAATGATTAATGATAATATACAAAAATTTCTGCAGTGGCTTTATAGCACAACTCACGTATTCCTTCCATTTTAGATGTCAATGACTTTGTACTTAGCAAAAATACTCAGAATTTATTAGCTTGAGGCTGTTGGCTTTTAAGCTCTTTTTTCTGTAACCAGTTTTTTGAAAAGAATTATAAATTTTCAAAGCATATAGAGACATTACCTGACATGGTTTTATTCCTCATTTATATTTCATAACCTTCACCACAGTTTTATTTTCATAAACTCAACTGGTGCGCTGCCTGTGCAGGCTCCATCACCAGCCGTGTGCAGCTTTCCAGATTAATGAATGTCATGTCAAAGCAAACAGAGGTGGCCTGTGGGTCTCGAGCTAGTGAAACCAAACCACTCAACAGTCGCGAGTTTATTTAAGTACACTGTCCTACACTCCTTGTTCTCCAGAACTCCTTGAGAGTTTCTGGTTTTTGGCTTTCTTTTCCATACTTCTCAGAGAATGACTAACTCATTCCTCTCAAACCACACATACAAATAGGGAAACCAGGCAGGTAATATGTGATGGTGAGTCTCCGAGGTCTCACCTAACTCCACTTGCTCAATTAAGCAGAAAAGAAAGACTTTTGCAGCATGCTCTCCTCTTCTGCATGAACAAAGGAATCTTCCTTCACTAATTCTGAAAGTAACTTGTCACAGCGGGGTCCGAAGGCCTAGTCACATAATTGTCTTAGTGTGCTGCCTGCTGTGTTCAATATTGAGTGGAAATGGAAGCCAGGCCTCAGCTCCAGCTTATTTCGCAATTCTTCTGTTATTTAAATGATTTTAGTCAGTTTGGGGGAAGCCAGACCTTTATAAATTAACAGCAGGGAAATACCAAAGGTGTCAGATTGCATATTTATCATCTTTTTCGTGTAATACTTAAATATGTATTAAGAAGTGACTGACATAAATTAGGCGGTTTTCAGAAGCCACAGGCCGTGGCTTGTAGAGGACCCCCTTCTGCTTGACATTTCATCCTTGTCAAAGATCAAATTATTTTAATTTAGGCTGCAAATTATAAGGAATGAAGACTTCTTTGTGGGAATTCCCTGTGGTAATCTGACTTTTGTTGTTACTGGTGCTTGTCAGTGTGCAAAAGATATAATATGCATGCAAATAAGGTTAAAAAATATGTACTATCTAATTATCCAGCCAGTGCGTTCCACTTGAAGACAGTGGGAGGCCTGACACACAGTATGTGTTTGATTCATTGAGGCCTGCAGGGTATTTACACAAGATTACTTTTAATTATGAAATTAATATCTGTTTATCTAGAATATATAGCAGCGAGTGAGTATACACAGGAACAGAATTCTTTAGTAAAAAGAAATGATCTTAATTTAATATGTAAAAAGGAAGAAAAACGCACTTGTTTCAGGAAAAAAAATGAATCACATCACCCAGAAATAGGGTCCTCGTCAGGGAAACAAATCGAATGAAAACTTAGCTCATTTTCCAGATTTGTTTCTTCCACAGTGAAGTGGACTCGGGGTGTGTGGCTTTGTAATAATGCATTGTTACATCGCTGAACATGAAGGAGCCCTAGCTTCATAAAGATGACAGAAAAGATGTGGAAAAGTAGAGGATTCCGTTTGCTTTGTTGTTGTTTTTGCCTCTTCAAAGACTGAGAGTCGGGGCTTTCATGAGAATTTTATTTAGTGTTTATGTTAGCGATGACCTTATTATAGTAGGACATGGTGATTGTAGCAACCCTTTATAGAAACACTGCTACTTTTGAAATGCTTGTCCCTAAGAGAGCACTGTGAAAGAATTTCAAATTGTTATGTTTTTTCTCTTAACTTATAAGAGACTATGGAATAATAATATTTGAGATAGTAATAATGACTGTCATTTTGGAAAATATAAAGCAAAATGAATAAATAAACAAGTTATCACTTCAAAAAATTGGAGAATAAGCTTGGAGACATGGCTCAGTGGTTAAAAGCCCTAAGTGTTCTTTCAGAAAATCCAAGTTAGGCAGTTTCCATGTCCATGTTAGTCAGGTCACAATCACCTGTAATTCTTCCACAATGAATCTGATGCCCTCTCCTGGTCTTCACCTGTATACACACACACACACACACACCTGCTTGCATGCCCACACATACACAACCCCACGCACATGCTTGAACACATACACCAACCCTACAAAATAACCTCATAATCCTCCACACAAATCCATCAATAATAATGAATGGAAAGTTCTAAAAGTGTGGAAAAAAACTGACCTGTCTGCCTGTATAAAATGGCAGGTAGTTAACACATTTGTAACAAGGTGACTTGTTGCAAGGGAAAAAAAAAAAAAACAATCTGTCAGGTTCTACCATCCAGCAAGTAAGTAGGGTTGGCTGGAGAATCCTTCACTGCTCCTTCTGACATCTCCCTCCCTCGGTTCTGTCTGTCTTCCTCATTCATCTCGACAGCCATGCCTCTCATGACTTCTGATGTGCTTAGAATGTGAGCTCATACTCACTCCGAAGTAACTGGGATCTCTGCAATCATCATTTTGGACTTAGCTCACTTTTCATTTATGAATGTCTATCAATAGATCTCAGTCCTTGCCAAGAAAAAGAAAAAAGAAAAAAAAAGAAATGAAAAAGGAAGGAAGGAAGGATAGATGAAGGGAAAGAGACAGCAGACAGGCAGAAGAAAGAGAGAGAGAAAGAGAGAAAGAGGAGAGGAAGGGAAGGGAGGGGGGGAGAAGGGTGAAGAAGCCAGAGACCAAGCCAGGTACAGGAGGGTCATGAATTCAAATCTGTCATTAAAAAGAAGTAATGATAATAACAATTTCTACATTCTTAAATTAGACCTTCTTCATCTACAATTTGCGTATTGGAGTTACAGAAATCACAAACTGCCTCTCTCCCAAATGTTTCCTCAAACACATTGGTGATGTCGTATGACCATTTTTAATAGTTATGAAGGGCAACATTTTTAAGTTACTGCATTGGCATGTTTTTGCATTGGCATGACTTTAAAATCACTTTATTTTTTTTAGAGAAATAGAAAAATTTAAAACATCAAGAAGTCATGAAACATCTCCTCTCTCTCACTCTCCCTTCCCCATTCCTCTCTTTCTCTCTTTCTCTCCAGTGTGATGGAGTGCAGATAGATTTGATAAACATCTCTCTGGAAGGAATTGCAATTTTGAATATACCAAGCATGCATGGAGGATCTAATCTTTGGGGCGAGTCTAAAAAGAAAAGAAGCCATCGACGGATAGAAAAAAAAGGCTCTGACAAAAGGCCCACTCTCACAGATGCTAAAGAGCTGAAGTTTGCAAGTCAAGGTAAGATTTCCCAAAACTATACATTAAATTGTTTATAACTCTTGCTCCAAAGGTTACTTTAAGAACAGAAAGTCTTTAAGATGCTTATATATGATTAAATTATAGAGGAATCTAAAATTATATACATCTAGGTTTTACTTCTTTTCTACTCTTTCAATGGAGATAGCTTTTCTTCCAGAGAAAGCAAAATGCACATTATGTGTGCAGTGAGAATAAAATAGAAAATACTATACTCTGATCTCTTTTGGAATTGACCCATCCTAAATGGTTGTACCAAATACCCAGTTCTTTTGTAAAAGACTTTACTCTTGTCTCTTTAGGCAAGATATGAAAACAAACTTGTATTAAGTTACTATTCCAAGGAACATATACATGAAAATGGTTTATTATGAAAATGGTTTGATATGCTTTTATCTGCTTCTGATTTTCTAGAAAGTTAATATCCACTATAAGAGCCCTGATAAGCAAGGAGCAAGGAATAACAAACATATCCATATGTGGGAATATATTTTTGATGCCATTATAATATGTATATTATAGAATGACAACTAATTATTGATAGATATTATAGTATTTTTAATCTATTATCTAGATATTATAATATCTATTATCTAGAGTGAAGATAATCTCCATAGTTGATATATATGTACATTTCTTTAATATTTTTCATATCAAAACTATATCTAATATTATTAATAGCACTAAGAAAGAAGAAAGTCTGTTGAGACACACCTGAGTATTCCTTCCTGAAATTCTGTAACTCTGATAGCTAAGACAAGAACTACCAGAACTTTAAATGGCCTGTGGGTAAATAGAGGGTTATACAGAGTCAGACACTATCAATTAAATAAAGACAAGAATATACATTTTATTATCTCTGTAGTCAAAGCAAAATATGAATAGTTTATAGAATGGAGCCTCAATATAAGTAGATAAATAATACATGAAATGGTTGGTACTCTTGATATTCTCTTATGTACCTGGCACAAATTTAAGCTGTGGGCAATGACTTCTGTTAGTTGAATTTAGTATCCCAAAGAGGCAAACATTGAAGGAGAGTGTGTCACATGTCCTTCATAAGACCAACTCAATGCAACCTGGTAGTGGCAGACAATTTGGGCAAGAAACCAATTAAAACATTTTATAGGAATGAGTACAACTATAGAAAATGACATAAAAATGGAATTTTGAAAAATGTATATACAGAAAACATGAGCAGCTTGTCCTATATGACTAAATAGAAAACATGTACAATTATTATTTTGTAGAAATGTTGACATGAATATTGTTTTTATAATGAACACTAAATAATTTATACTAAATCTATTCAGGTAGGATATGATATTCATCATGGATCAAGTTGCATGATTTAAATATAATTAGATTTGCTTTTAAATAGATGTAGATTTCTCAGATTATCTGTAAAAATTCTGAATGTTAGAATAATCTTAGGAACTTAGTAAGAGTAAGATCAAGCTGTAAAACTTCTAATCATTATTATATGGTAAAATGTATTTATTGTTTCTTAAGTTACAAATATTTTTGTTATACATATATGTAAAATATGTAGTAATTTTTCAGGTTTCTGTTCTAATATATGTACATATACATAGAATATATATATATTCATATATATTTCTATATATTGAAACATATGGCATATTCTTCTCATCTATTCCTAACAATTAGCCAAGTAAATAATACTCACCACTGAGCTCTTCAAGTCTGTACGGCTCATGACAATGCACTTCTCAGGCTGATATGTGACATATAAGGCATGCCCATATCACTCTTCTTTGAACTATCAGGCATGTACTTCATAACTGCCCATGACAAACTTTTCTTTTTTGGTTGTGTACTGCATAAAGCTACAAGGACACCTCCACATAAAACCAGATACACTGAAACTAAGAGAAAAGTGAAGAGTCTTATTCCTACTTCCTCCTCTCCACTGCAAAGTGGTCAGAGCCAGTTTCTCACGAGTAGGGAGAAAGGAAAGAATGCAGATACGTGGGGATTGTGGCTCAGAAATGCTTTATCATATGGCGCTTTTTGGACGTTGTTATCTGAAAAGTAAGAGACGCATGTGTCAAATTGATCAGGCTCAAGTGTCTGCTCCCTTTCTTAATTAACTTGCTGTGCTTACACTCCTGACCTAGTTGTATTTCCAGATAAATTATCATAATGTTCTCTTTGAATATTTTAAAACCAATTATTATTGTCTTTCCTTTATTTTAATTTTAGAAAGTAAAATCAATTTGATGTATTTTGAAATCCTGTGGCCAAACATTTCTCAAAAGACTCCTAAGTTTCGGTTTAATATTTATTCTGTCAATTCTTAAGTGTTATACTTAATGTGTAAAAATTAATTCAATAGTAAAATTAGCCATATGTGCCCCTTTCTTGAATAATAATATTTTTAGTACTTTATTTTCTTAATTTGTTGATACAGAAACAGGTGTGATATTGTGTCATTACAGACATGGTTTTGTACTCTTAAAATATGTATTTATAAATCATTTCAGAATTTATTATTGCATTTTCATCATTTTCCACATCTCTGGGTCTTCTTTCCATTCCATAGACATGAACGTTGTGTTCTCATTATTTTAAAACCATGTTTTAAAAAGTCCTGTTAGCGGTGCTTATATTCTTTTAAGTATGTGGCAATCCACTGGAGTGTGTTAGAAATACCAGACTCTCTCTCTCTGTCTCTCTCTGTGTTTCTCTCTTCCCTCCCTCCCTCCCTCCGTTCCTCCCTCCCTTCCCCCCTCTCTCTTCCTTTCTCTCTCTCCATCTCTCTCTCCCTCTCCCCTCTCTCCCTCTCTGTAACTCTGTCTCTCTCCTTCACTGTGACTCTCTCTCTGTGTCTTTGTTTCTGTCTCTGTCTCTCTCTTTCCTGGTAGTTATCAATTATCATTAATATTTCCAAAACTAGGGATAGGACTCCCCCTCCTTACAGGTAATTTTTCTCTCTTGGGCTGTGTCAGGCCTTGTATACACTGCCACAGTGACTCTGAGTTCATTCTTGTCTAAAAGACATTGTTTCTTCGAGTCATCCACCACCTTTGGCTCTTACCCCTTCCGTCCTGTCACCTGCAATGAACACTGAAACTTGTAATGAAGTGGATATAGTATAACTATCCTATTTACAGGTTAGACCTTTATAATCAGTTATTCTCAGCCCTTTGACCTTTGTACTTCTCTGTGTTAATCACCATTTATTGCAAATAAAAAAAAAGGAGCTTCTGCAGTGAGGTTTAAGAGATCTGGCAACTTAGGAATAGTAGTCAGCATGGGCATTAGAATAACTCTGGTGACATTTAAACCCAGGTCAACAATTTTTAGACTTATAAAACACCTAAGTGCAGCAGTAGGAAACTGAGAAATTACTTCTTAATAAAAAGAATTAAGAGAAAGTTTGAACTATATTTCAAAACATATATAAAAAAGCATATATATAAGTGCAAAGTGCAAGACTCATTTTGGTGCATGAAACCCTCAGGTCCTAGGCTGCCAGGATGGGAGATGCCTAGCAGGTTCACTTGCTTGCTGTCTTTGAGAGCACTCATGAGATCAAAATATTAGTCAGTGTTTTGGTTGGGAATTCTACTGCTGACTTAATTCAGAGTTGAACAAAATTATAAGTAATTTGCTTAATTATATTATCATTCCATTGAGACACAGTGAACTAGTTGGATACAATTCTGAAACATGCACTCATATGCTTCTCATTAAGCAGACATTTTCTTTATGTGTGTTTATAAATACAAATGAGTGTATTAAATACAGACAGCATTGCCTTTAAATGAAACAATGCAGTAGACCAAGTTATCTTCCATGCTCCTGCCGTTAATACTTAATCTTCCCCATGTCTCTGCAGCTACTGAGTTCATTCAAATGGTCCCTTCTTCTAAATTAACCTGAGAGAGATGTCTAATAAATTCACTCACATTAATGTATAAATGACTGATTGCAGACAAAAGGAGAGGTATTTGCATTTTAAAAGACATAAAGGCCTTCAGCTAAAACATTATTTTTCATCCCACATTTTACTGAGTTATAGCTGTGATTTTTCAGCAGTTCTTAAGGACTTAGTTCAACTTCATTGCATTATGTTGGGACACATTAAAGAAAAAAATTAATAAAAATAAAATAAATTATTCCCATTAAAATTGTTTTCCATATTAATGATTTTAAAATTATGAATACATTTATTTACAAATGCACACATAAATAAATCACCATGCTTTGAAAAGTCTATTCTGCAATAATCATTTAAAATAACATGTCTCTGAATATTTATTGGAGGAAACGTGAACACGTAGTATATACTATCACCATAAAACACATGAACCACCTGCAAATAAAAGACCTACATATTCAGATACTTTTGTTTGGCACAAGATCCAAATGGCACAAAGTAATCAGTGGAAGCAAAAGATGAGCAGCACCAGAATTTAAAGGCAAGAGTAGATCATTTGATAATAGCGCTTAAGCTCATAAACATGATGTGTTAATTAACTATTTCCGACACATAACAAGCTTACTCTCATTTGTAAAGCAACCAACTATGTGACTGTCAGAGTTAGTTTGATTTAAACGTATTCATCACTAAACTTCCTGCAAGGAGCCAGGCATAAAATTGAAAATGTTAATTCTGCGTGCACAATGAACAAAATAGAGTAAATTAAATTTGGAGTGAAAGTCTGAACCAGGTAGCAAAGTCCATGCCACACATTCGTAGGGACAGAGGTGAAAACAAATCATGGTTAAATGGCATCATTAGCCAGCACAGTGAGATAGGAGCAGGTTGTGGCCAACACTCCCCTATCTATTGCTATGATATTCAAATGGTATAAAGATGAAAAATATTAAAATTCCCTTTTGAAAAGCATTTTTAACTGAAGTATGAGGACTTCACAAAGAATTGAGTCATTTTAGTTCTAATAGATTTAACTTCAAATGGAAAGAGTCAGTCATGCAGCTTACCACTAAGGTATTGCTAGTTAGTACAGATGTATAAGGAACAACATAGAAAATTTATGTGGCTTCATTACATATTACATATCTGCCTATCATGGCAGTCCCAACATTATACTACCAAAATGAAATATAAAAAATGGAAAACTAAAAAGTAATGATATTGCCACAATTCATCAAAGCATTGCCAAAAGTTATTAGAGGCTGACCATCTTGAAATTATTAACAATTTGAAAGGATTCCCCAGCATGTAATAAGGATACATGTTCGACTATGTTCATAGCAGCCCTATTTATAATAGCCAGGAGCTGGAAAGAACCCAGGTATCCCTGAACGGAAGAATGGATACAAAAAAATGTGGTATATATACACAATGGAGTACTATTCAGCCATTAGAAACAATGAATTCATGAAATTCTTAGACAAATGGATGGAGCTGGAGGACATCATACTAAGTGAGGTAACCCAGTCTCAAAAGATCAATCATGGTATGCAGTCACGAATAAGCGGATATTAGCCTAGAAAATTGGAATACCCAAAGCATAATCCATACATCAAATGAGGTACAAGGAGAGCAGAGGAATGGCCCCTGGTCTGGAAAGGCTCAGTGCAGCAGTATAGGGCAGAACCAGAACAGGGAAGTGGGAAGGGGTGGATGGGAGAACAGGGTGAGGGAAGGGGGCTTATGTGACTTTCGGGGATTGGGGGTCCAGAAAAGGGGAAATCATTGGAAATGTAAATAAAAAATATATCAAATAAAACAAAAAGAAAGTTCAAGATTCAAACTCTTTGTATTTATACAAGATAGTCTGGCTTTTATCACACTTCTAAATTTTTAAATACTGTTTTATTTGTAAGATGTTGGCTGCAAGCAAAGGCTTGACAACTACTGAGCAAAAGTTATTACATTCAAACTTTAAAGCCAGAAGAGAAAGGAGACGCTTACAGGAGCAGCTGAACTTCTGCTTGAAATCTCAGTCACTGGGTAACTCTATTCTACAGACAGGTATGGCCAGCCAGTACCTGTCAGAGAAAAGTTTATCCTAAACTAATTAACATGTGATGTCATCCAAAAATTTTCAATAATTTCATTTACATTTAACATGGCCAGAATATCCCAACTCCAACTTGTCACTCACTGATAGAAAGTGAATTGCTTATCATTTAGCCAATTGTTTAAAACTCAAAGTCAAATACATACATGTGCACACACATGCATACATGCACACAGGCACACACTCATGAACACAAGCATCCACAGACATGCACACACACACCTGCACATCCAAAATTACATGTACACACAGACACACACACATAGACATGCATGACCACATAGACACATAGATGCACACAACTACACTAATACACACCAGTGAACTTGTACCTATGCATTACTTTTCTTTCTGGTGAGGAATAGTGTTGTTTTATTCATAGTAGTGATGAAACAGTAAATTAACTGAATCAAGAAATGCAAGTATTCATAAGACAAGGTAAAAACTATGTAGGTAAGCTAAGAAAAACTAGAGTTTAGAAACTTTAAAAAAACAAATAAGCAAAAACAAACAAACAAACAAAAAATACCTAGTGATTAGGGCCAGAAGAGAGCTCTGTGCTCATAGGTGCTTATTGCTAACCCTGACGACATGACTTCAATACCCAGGATACAATGATACAAATGGTAGAAGAAGAAACCTGACTACCACAAATGAACTCCTGACCTCCACACACATCATAGCACATACATTGCCACATGCTAATACATACATGTGAATGAACATACATGCTAATACAAATATTTTTTTAAAAAACCAGCCTATAATGAACTGTGTGAATGTTATTTTTATATCAAATGTACTCTATGTGAGTTCATCCAACATTAAGCATTTCTGTAGTGTAATATTATATAGTTAGAGTTTTCTAGAATGATTTATAGGTTGCAGTCACACCAATTAATCTACAATGGCTAGCTGTGAATGAAAAGTCCAATAACATAGTAGTTGCTCAGTTCCAGAATTATGGACGTCGCCACTGGTTTTCTTTAAAAGATGGGATCTTGAAAAAGTAGACTCCATTGCCAGTGAAGGACTAGGTGTGCTAGCATGGCAAAGGCAAGCACGCAAAGAGCGAATCTTCCTTCTTCCATGTCCTTATCTAGAATTCTTCTTCCCACTTCAAGATTCCATTCAAAAGCCAGCATCTTTCTACCCTCACAGGTCTGTACTAGAAATGGATTCACTCATTTCAAACCAAGCACATCATTCACAGGTGTGTCCTCCAATTCTAGACAGTAGTTCATTCCAGGTGCCATCATTGACAACCAAGAATAGCCATTGCAAGTTCACACTTGCCATCTTGACACACAATCTTATCTCCATATGTCATGATTAATTTCTAAAAGAAAATAACCAGGTTATCAAAAATGCCTAAACATAAGTTTCCCACATACAATCTCAAATGCATTATAAATTTAGAATAGATGACAATATCCTCTGGGGAGCATCCCTTCAGTATTCTCTCATTTGATATCACAATGTATGATAAAGAAATTGGATGAAAATACAAATATATGTACAAATGGAATCTTAATAAAATGCAAACAAAGCACTTGTGTCAATTATAATCCTGGGTTCTAGAACTGTTCACATGGCCTTAGCATGTATTTATATCTACTTTACTACCTATTCTGTATTTCCTCTACCCTCTGCCAGCACCTCAGCAGGTTTTGTGTCTTTTTCTGAAGGAGTGACCCATACCTACATTACTGACAGGTCTGTATCCTTTGTCATCCTGCCTGAATTAGGATAATGTAGTTTCCCACTGTATTTAATCACAGGACATGGTAGTACTAAGAGATGCCCTAAAGGATCTCCTACACTCCAAACATAATCTTCCTTACCTCCATTGTGGAGAAGCAATCAATTTTTACATGGTAATCTAGAACAACCACCCCTCCTGAAACTGCTATTCCTTTATTCTCTTGTTGGTTTAAGATCATTAGAAGCCCAAATGATTAGGGGGGAGTCTGAGTTTCCAGTTCAATGGAATGTTGGTTGTGGCTCCTTGCAGAAACACTCTCTGTTCTAGAACAAAAAAAAAAAAAATCTAGCCAAGGATAACGTAGGGTTTCAGGAACAGGGAGCAAACTCCTTGCAAGTCACTAGGAGACATAGTGAGGGAAATTATTCCCTTTTTAATCCTTTGATTCCTGGAATTCTATATCCTGGCTATGGGAGAAACCAAACCATGTATTTGATGTATTTCCTTCTCAAGAACCCTGCCCCAGCCCTCCAAGCTGTTGCCACATAATTGGTGCTATAACTGTGATTTCAGAAGGTCATTCCATGTTTCTAGCAATACTGCTGCTTCAGGATCATAGGGGAGATGGTAAGATCAGTAGATTTTATGATGGTGGGCCCATTTTCACACTTCTCTAGCTGTGTGCGAAATGAGTTCCTTGGTCAGAGGCAATACAGTGTGTACTAACATGATAATGGATAAGGCATTCTGTAAATCCATTGATGGTGGTTTTAGTAGAAGCATTTTGTGCAATAAAGGCAAATCCACAACCAGAATAAGTATCTATTTCAAATACCAAACATTTTGTTATTTCATTTTGAATTCATTCATTATAGCACTAAGGAAGAAAGACAAGAGACAAAAGATAGACAAGTAAGTGTTCTGATTGGGTGATAAGGGATTTCATCACATCATGTGGCTATATACATCATCACTTTTCTTATGAATTGAAGAAATTAGGAAGAGAAAAAGGGAAATAACTCAATACAAACCACATGCATCAACGGGAATAAATTGGAAAATACTGCAAAGCTTTGGCAAGATTTAATATCTTCTTTTGCCTGTGATGATAAACAAGATAATTAATTCTGTCTTCATCTTTTAAGTGAAGATATGAGTGCTAAGATTGGATTCTAATGTATGTATACTGTACATTGCATTATGCAGATAGCTGCACAAAGAGGAGTAAAGTACTAGGACTGTCACTTTCTGTGCCTTGAACGAATCATACACATTAGCAAGTCTATGCTAAGGATATTTGTTCCCCAATTGTTATTCATTCTCTACATATTTCTGTGGGCTTTTTAGGGTAATTTAGAAGGTAGTATCTACCTTGCCTAAATATAAAAGCAATGCTCATCTTAGATCTGTAGATGCTGTATTTGGCATTCAAAGCCAGGCAAGCAGAATGACTTCCAAACATTTAAATTCAGTGATTAAGTCAATTAAATTTAGAAACAAGAATAGGATTTCATGCTGCACAATTATACCTAGATGTTAAAATTGTTGAAAAAAAAAGATCATGGCATTTGAAAGGTTTCATTTCACACACACACACAAAATGCATTTAACAATATCATAATTTCAATGGCTGAAAACAGATAGATCCAAACATTTGCTATTTAGTAACCTTTAAAGGAGATGTCTCAAAATTAGTTCTTAATTGTATGTTTTTAAACTGCCTCTTTAGAAATGTATCAGCATTTAGAAATGAAGTAATTGCACATACTTAATAAGGCTACCTAAATACCAAAATTGAAATGAAAAACTATATAACGTATCTTGGCATCCTAAAGTGATAACACATTAATATATTTTTATGATGCACAAAGGTGCATGTGTGTGTGTATGTATATGTAGGCATGTAGATATCGAATACTGAATAGATCAATTGTCATCCTCAGTAATGTTCATACCCTTTTGAAACTCTTCCATTGGCTGGTATGCTGTGGAAGCTATGTATGATAGTCTGATTGGCTACCAAGAGCTAGAAATTCTTTTATATTTGTCTTTGTGACACTAGGATTTCAAATGGGCAACACCACACCTGACTTTTTTTTTCTGCATGGTTTCTGGGTATCAACTCAAGTGTCTTTATTCTGAAAAGAGCCATCCCAGAGAACATCATTGTTATATTTTATACATAAAATATATGTATATATGCATATATTAAATATATGTTAAATATGGATACAGTCCTAAATGAAAGATAGCAATAGTAGAACAAATAAGTCAAGAAAAAGTGCATAAAAATTAATTTTTAATAGCTATTTCATTTTGAAAAAAAACAAATCTGTATCTTAGCAATAAAATATAGCAGGATCATGAGAAGACAGAGATTTTTCTCTTTGCGGTTCTTATTTAAGATACATAGTAGACCTCTCACCTGACACCTGAGACAAAATATTTCAGTTGAAAAGTATTGAATACTGTCTAAATTCATTCATGGCTACTGATTTAATTGTTCCTTCAGAGAAAGATGGAAAATATAAATGTTTTTAACATGTTAAATTATACAGATGATGGTGGGGGTATTGTACCAGTAACAAAATTAGTTTATATTTCCCTGTGACATATATACATTCCTAAGTCTACTAAAAGCAATGTCAAGTTTTTATCCAGATTAAGAGTGTGTGTGATCGTAACTAGACTCAAGTTTTGCTGTAACTGAAATCATGTGTGTGTGTGTATAGCTATGTGAGTGCATGCAGGCATGCATGTTTGCATGTATGTGTGTGTGTGTGTGTGTGTGTGTGTGTATGTGTGTGTGTGTAAGGTTAAATCAGTGAGGAGTATATAAGCAGTGATTAATTAGCAACCCATAGAGACTGCATTAAAATGTAGAATGTTTGTGTATACGTGGGAGTGTTTTGAAGTTTCATAATCCAAATATGAAGCCACCATCCAGTCTTCCTCAATAGCAAGTGCTGGGGCAATCTTGCCCTTTCAGAGTGATAGATAATTTGCAGCTGCAGTGATAAATGTCCCTGGACTTACTTATAATGACTTGTCCTATTATCAAGGTTCTGGGAGAGATTGATGACAACAAATTAGAGAGGAAATTTTAAAATTGTAAACATGGGATGACTTTATCGAGAGTGAACTTAGATTAAGATGTCCCCTCACTATTTTGAGCTCACTTTGTTTTCCATCAAGATAAAACGTAATGCCTACAGCCATCTGGAACTCAGTGGCTCTGCCTTATGGAAGAACCATCTATCTCCCTTGAAGATTTCAATACTGGAGGGATATTGAACTTTTCTCTTAATTATAGATTTGTTTCCAAACATTTCTGTTATTGTGATGAAATGGACACTGTCTAACACCTGGTTCTTCTGGTATGCACATATAGAACTCACTGAAGTGTATCCCAGAGAACAAAGAAGCCTGTTTCTTGAATGAGTCAAATCCTACCACCTACTTATCTTTAAATAACAAGCTCGGGTTCACCAATGCAACTTGCCACTGGAGTTCCATGGCCATGAATTTGGGTGTTGTGAATATAGTCTCTTATTCTAAATATCTAATTAACATATGAATAGTAGCTTCTTGGACAGTATCCAGCCCATTGCATTTTTGTGGAAATTGATAGAGATGAAGCTCACAGTCTCTCTACACTGACTAATAAGAACAGTTTCCTTGTTCTTCCTTAAGCCAGCACTATGCATTTATAAAATCAGGTGTCCTTTTTAACTGCATGTTTCAGACAGTCTTTTTGATGACTTTCCATTATCAACAATTAATCAGATTAAGCTAAGCATCGAGGTTCAAATGTTATAAAGCAGCAGACATCTGAAATAAGGCTAAAAATCTCCATGGATAAACATGACTAATTTAAATGGACCCAAGGGAGCTTTTTTGAGAAAGTTCAAATGCCTGATGAATTCCACACTGTTACTCTAATTATCCCATAACAAGGCACAAAATAACAATCTCATTTCTTCCTTATATTTACAAAGCTGTTCCCATATCCTTATATTTCACCTGTTCAGGCACTGAAGAATTGCTCCTCATTGAGAGATTCATTAAAACAGAATAATTATATTATATTTCACAGATTGGCAGAGAGAAAATGTATCTTTGAACAATTCCATTTCCCCAAAGAGTTGTTCATTTCAGAATTGCAGACAGGTCTATTAAGTATTTTCTCCCCCTTTTAAATATGTCAAAGCTAACCATTAATACTGAAAGTACTAATCTTATTCTGATTTAATGAAAGAATTAGCTGCTATTTGTAAAATACATTTTTGTGAATGAAACACAATTATGACCATATTTTCAAAAAACCCTATTAACAACAAAATCACTGGAATCTTCATTTCCAAAATGATTTAAACTAATGGTTCTTTTCTTCAAATCAGTAGAATGCCACCTTTTTCTGCACTAATTTTTTTAATCAAAAAATCTACATAAAACAGGTTTTCTCACTAAATCTGTAGCATTTATGTTTTTAGAATATCTAGTTAGAATATGAGTAAAAGAAAACTCATCCAATACCAATCAATTTAATTTTTAGATTTTGGTTTAGAAAAAGATGATGGAACTGTGGTTAGAAGTCTTTCATACTTTAAAAACACATGGACATAAAAGATAGCAACTAGTAGCACTCTCAGGAAGCATCATTTTATATCAGAAAATATTGGTATGAAATAAGTTAGCCATGGTCAGATCCAAGTATAGCCTTTAATATCCTTTAAGTCCTAAATTTAATCTTAAATAATTTTAAAATGTCATTCTTTGATGCTTTCAGCATGTTTCTGGAATGCCAAACAGCAACTCTATCTCTGAGAGTTCTCAGCAGACCAGGATTTGTTACATCCCACATGAAATGTTCAATCAGTCATGAATGAGAATAAACCAGACAGCAATTTATTAATCAGTATACCACACTGAGCAACATGGGAAATACCACACAAAACACTGTCTCCCCAAATACTTACTAGGGCTCTAGGATTATAGGCATAAGAAAGAAAAATAGGAGAGGTAAGTTAATCATATAGTAAAGTAGTTCAGATTTGGCTGGTCATTTAATTTAGGTGTGATTCTGCAAGCTCTTACTTTCTCCAAGAACTCACATGAAGGAGCAAGCAGTCTGGTAACCAATATGCCTAGAGGGGCAGCTAGGTTTTGTCTTGAGATAATTTGGTAGTGGAGGAGGTCACATCATGGTCTACTCTGCTTACAGTGCTTCCTTGTTGTTCCAGAATTTAAAATTCTATAATTATTCGTTGTGTCTTCTATCTCAGAGTAGGTCTAAGGAGAGAGCTGAAGTCTCCCCAACCTTGTATCATTATTACCATTCAGTCAGACACACTTGATGTGGTTCATTGACTGAGCAGAGTCACACGAAAACCTGACCCAAACATTAAGATAGCAAAGGATACAGAGATCAACTCAATTAGCAGTTTTATCTATTGTAGCAAATATAGGATCTGATTTCCTGACTCTGTCCAAACTTTCCCTACTTGGTGATAACTAGTGCTTACAAAATCTTTGACTTTGTCATTCTGTCTAGATTACCACCAAAGCACCAGAAAAATCTCATAAGCATTTTGGGCATAGAGTGAAACAAAGAGTCAGGGCATGTTTTATGGGCCTATAGAGGATGCTCTTTAGACTCTATCCTCCAAAAAGAGCAATAAGTTTATCAAATTTCAACAGTAATTTAATTATGAGGAGATTTAAAAGACTTGCATTGAATAAAACTGCATTTTTTTAATTGAGCTGAGCTATGGTTACATACTCACAGTGCTTCTGTGAATTAGAAGCTGGATTTAGGAGTTATACATTTCTGTAGTTATATATTATTTTAACATTCTTCAGGAATATATATTCTGCCATTTCTTAATTAATAAAAACTTGAACCCAATATGCTCTGATATTATTGAATACTATATTTTATATTCCCATTTTGGTTTTCAGTTTTGATTTCTGCTGTTTTATTTTTCTGTTTTATCTATATGTTATCTTATAAACATTACTCCTCATCCAAATGTTCATATAAAAGTATGCAATCAACAAGCAACTATAACAGGTGTTTTCAATCTCCAGGAAGTGACTGAATATGCTGTTTATGATAGATACTGAAATTTAATTTCTTTTGCAAATCTAGAAATCACTTTGCGATCCAAAACATTGGAAACAAACAAAAGTAAGATAAACAAATAATTTTAGAGGTAAAATATGTTTTGAACTAAGAACATTTTCATGTAAAACCAACTGTTGGGGTAGAGTCTCCTATATAAGATTAATTACTAATAGTGCTCAGATAAAAGCCTTACAAATGTGTTGTTATTTTTGCTTTGGGGTGTGTGTGTGTGTGTGTGTGAAACGAAACATGGAATGACATCACTTCACAAATGATTATGAAGGTCTCACACACCACTCAAGGCATTGCTTTTAACTAAAATATGAAATAGAAGTGGAGAGAGGCAGTCAGGAGCACAATGTTAAATTTTGTTTTTATTGTTAAAGTTGAGACAGGAACTTAGAGAAAGCAGTGTTCTCTAAGACATAATCTATTAAAGCTTTTGTTCCCAATGTAAACACAATAATGGGTAAAAGTTTTATTGTTGTTTTGTTTTTGGCTTTGTTGCTGTCTTCTTTTCCTTGACTCTCTCTCTTCCTTTGAGAACAATGGATTCTTCAGATGTCATCATTTTTCTTCCATTGGAAAGAACATTGCATGGAGATCCTTCCATGTTGTTCTTGGATCTCCACACATGTACCAGGCATGCTTCTCTCCAATGTACACAAATCAAAAGACCAACAAATGTCAAAATCAATCTAAAAAAATGGAATTAGAACAATTTCTGATCTTCCCTTGTTTGATACATTTGTAGCTTCTGACCTTTCATCAAAATAAAGAATCTGTTTCCATTACTATGGGATAATTTATCCCAATAAATTTAAACTATAATGCAGTTGACTCTTTGGAAATATTAGGATACTTAAGATTTGTTGTTGTTGTTTGTTTGTTTTTGTTTTGTTTTGTTTTGGGCCTGGAATATTTCTTGGTGTCATGTCTACTTACTGATTGTTTGTCCCTCTGATTTAGAAAAAAAATCTGGCACATGTTATTTGCTGTCATTCTCTTACAAATATGCCATCTTAGATTTTCTTGAAAGCAAGGGAGACACAGGACTGATTCCCAGACACAAATATAAGCAGTTGACCATGTATGTGGATCAGGAAGTGTAGTCCACATTAGCAACCAGTTCAAGGCAGATCCACTGCCCTTACAACTCAGAAGCCCCTCACAGAAGTACAATATATCACTTGGTAATGTGCAGGCCTGTTCACAGGAGCCCTCTAAAGTAGGATTTACTCCATTACTTTATTTATTCACTTTACATTCCGATTGCAACCCTCCTCTTGATCCCCCCATATAAGGGAGAGGGCCCCTTGGGCATCAGTTCACCCTGGCATATCAAGTCACTGCAGGAGTAGGCACATCTACTCCCACTGAGGCCATATAAGTCAGTCCAGTTAGGGGAACAGGATCTTCAGGCAGACAACAGAGTCAGGTATGGAAAATGAACACTGCCTAGTAAATTAATGATATTGCTAGGTCCTACCTGCTGAGTTGAGAATAAAGTCTAAGAGAAGAATGAGGACAGGTAATGGGCCTTAGCTATACTACAAAGTACTTTACAAAGTTGTGCTGACTGTGTGCCAATAGATGGGACAATAACTGTCAACGAGATGTTACATGGCCTCATTTAGAGAAAAAGACAGAATGAGTGGGATGCTTTTACCTCAGGTCTAGAGAATTTGCTTTGTAAACAACTCTTCCCAGATCACAGTCACTATACATGTCACTTACAGATCTCAGGGGACCTGGGTGTGAACTCTGACATGGCTAGAATATTCATTGCTAGATTCTTAAAAATAAAGTACCATTGTTGATCATACCTGGTAATGACTTCTAGTCACCTTAAATGCTATTTCCTATTTTTGTTTTATTTTGTTTTCAAGGACAGACCTGGATAAGAGTGCCATTCAGAGTCCTGTCAGCCTTTCAAGAATAATTTCCACTGTTCAGAATCATTTAACTGGTGCTTTAAATATGATATTCTCTCTATCCAAGTCTCTCTAACTTCCCCTTCACACACATGCACATGTAAAATATACTCATATAGCTTTTTTCATAAATGACAACAAATAAACAGATTATGCTTTTATTAACACTTTTTTCTCAACTTAATTATTTTCTTGATTAACGGATGGTTTCTGTCTTCATTAAAAACTGTGTGGGATGGACAAAACTTTAAATGGACTCAGCACTGGAATTGAGCAAACTGATTACATTTATGCTAAATTTGTTTTATTTTAGGGTTAGTAAATGTAGTTTTATAAATGGCATAAATCATATGCCATTTATACTTAATAGATAGATAATAGGGCAAAATTATACTAATACAAGAAATGTCTTACACATTTGTGATACATATAAGTTAAATCATTCACTCTGTAGCTTAATTTCTATCCAGTCAATCTGATTTTTGAAAGTCTTCTCTCTCTCATTCATTTTATCCCAAATACCCTTTTTGGTGCTTATGAAATTCAACAAATATGATACCATTATCAGAACCTTTAGATTCATATTTCTCATGATTGAAATAAGCTTGTCTCAAATTTTCATATCATTTCTCCTTTATTTCTTTATGATCTCTGAAAACAAATCAGTATTGCCATATATAATACTAGAAAATTTATCTGATCCTCTATCTAAAACAGAAATTTACTTCTTCATTTTCACTATTTACTACCTTTTGTAAAGCTTCAAATATTGTAATGAACTGAAACTTGTGCAGAAAAAAATGCACATATCATAGATGAAATGGATGATTTGGATTCTTTAAGATTTATTTATTTCTATAGTGTATGTATGAATCTTTTGCCTGCTTATATTTCTATGTACCATCTGTATGCAGTGCTCAGTGAATTCAAAAGAGGATGTTGTGCCCTGTTCAATTGCAATTATAGACACTTTTGAACCTCCATGTGGGTGCTGGGAATTCAGTCTGCATCCTCTACAAGAGAAGCTAGTTCCTTTAATCACTGAGCCATGTCTCCAGTCTCAAGTTTATGGACTTTGTTGAAGTATATCAACCTTCTATCAGACCAAGAAACTGGATACTCTCTGTATTACTGTTGCTGGGAGACAATACTATGACTGACAGCAACTTCAAAGAGAAGAGAATTCACATGGCTTACAATTATAGAGGTTTAGAATTTCTCATGGCAAAAATGACATGGCAACATTCAGTGGCGGCAGGGCAACAGGAGCAACAGAGGAAGCAGAGAGCAACAGCAGGCAATGGTACAAAGCTATGAACCCTCAAAGTCCATCCCTAGTGATGTACTTCCTCCAATATGACTTCATTTCCTAGTGGTGCCATAACCTCCCCTTTGGCACCACTGACTGGGGAACAATTGGTCAAATACATGAGCCTCTAAGAAACATTTCTCACTCAAACCATAACACTATCCTACCACATAAGCCATCAACCCATGCCTTTCTCAGGAACCTTACATCTATCACTTTAGATTCCTTTTGACAGTCTGAATTCTTGAAATGAATATTGTGCAGCCATAGCATGACAGAAATGAGTAAACATTTATGTCAGTGTGGTTCTACAGATTCCTTCTCTGAACAGTCTTAGGATATACGCTGACGAATAAAATTTTCTGACTACTAGAGTATGACTGATATGGAGATGTAGAATTGCTGGGACTTTTTCATGGTGAATCTCTGTAATTTTTTCAAACCTTATTTTTAATGATGTTTCTTAAGCACTTTAACTTCCCTTGTAGCCTACCACCCACCAGAGATAGTGGAAAAGAAAGAATATGGTGGTGGTTGTGGTGGGGAAGTGGACCTGTTTAGAAAGATTCTTTGGAGCGACTCCCATCTGTGTTATTTGAAAATCTGCAGTTCACAGGTTGGTGGGACAATTCATTTGCAAACTTTTCATGGACACACCAGCAGTCCAATTCAGTAGAGTCGGGTTAGCAACAGCAGTGACACTACTTAAAAGAGACAGCCAGGCCTCAGCCTGGCTGGAGTCGGCAGGAGGAACTCAGAGGGACACTAAGAGAAGTTCTCAGCTATGCCTCTCAAAGGGAAGCAAAGATCAGCAAAGACATGAGACCCACAAGTATTGCCAGCAACCAAGCTCTGTTGCCATCACTCCATGGAGTCCTATTTATACCTTCCAAAAACCACTTGTCCTAGATATGCTCTGCCTCACCACAGGCAAGCCTCAGTCCATGTCCTTCCTAGCATGCACATCCAACGAGCCTGAGTCCACAGAAGCAGCAAGAAACTTCATCAGACCATCAGATGTTTTGCAGGGAGTTTCTTTCTACGGTGTCCCAACAAATGCAGCTCAACTACGCAATATAAAGCAGACCAACACATGAATGTAGTTAGCGAAGAATACTTCATCACATGTCCTTTCACATGCTTGCTTTAACAAAACATTTTTTCTCCTGTGTCTGCTTCTGTGAACTGTTCCTTCACGAGTCTGCCTTAACCTTTTACACCTGTGTCCACCTTAATGAAACATTGCTTCACATGTTTACCCCAGCAAAACATCATCCAACCATCTTTCCAAAGAACCCTTAAGTTTCCACTTCAGATCCCAGTGGAACCTCCTTTGGTTTTCAGGTGCACTGATCTTAGAAGTAATTAAGGTAACAGCTATGAGTTAGTTTTTGAGGCACTAGGTGTCATAAAAGCCAGAAGCCTACGCTAAGTGGGTCTCAGGCTTTCTCTCTTTTCCCATAAATGCCCCACTTTTGTGGCTCTGTCCACCGTGAGGTCAGTCACTCGGAGCTAAGCTGATTGATTAATACTCCATGTCCTTGAAGCTTAGACTTTTTCCATTGTAAAGATTCTCCCCTTCAGGTCTATTATAATAATGAAAAGAAGATATGTAAAATGGATCTAACAAAACCCAGGCTGTGTTGGACACCTACAGTCACATGATGTTTGCATCACAAGGTAGACATAGTCAAGTGTTTTGTTTTGCTTTTTAATATACTTTTAGAATAATGTTTAGTGTTACTTTCCAGTTGACTTGTAATTTTCTGATGTAGTCCTAGCTGTGGGCCAGAATCCTAGGGACTGAATAATTACAATTTTGTTGGAGCTTTCTATTAAAGCTCACACAACATGTCTGCCAACCGTGCAGCCAGTGCTGTAGGTTCTACTCTATAACTCATGGTTCTAGGCCATGGGCACACTTGTCTGGATTGCTGCAGATTCTTGTTCTGTCCTATATTTAACCACAAAACTTCATTCTTTCTATGTCACCAGATAAAGAATGAAGACCAGCCTTCACATGAAAATAGTATACTACCTCTAAAATCCAGACAGGCTTATCACAATGCCACTTCTATCTTAGTGCTGGGATACCTAGTCATAAGGCCTTTGTGTTATCATTTATATTAGACTCTATGTCCCAGAGTACTGCAGACTATGGGCACATGAAGTAAAAGAGCCTGCACAATTTATCTGGCCATATTTTAGAAAGTCATTTATCAAAGCCCAATACAATGTATTGTTACTCATTGAGCTAAATAATGTGGTTATTCTCAATTTTTCCCCTCAGGAGTTACTTATAACCTTAAATAATATCATGGACCTCAAAAGAATATTGTTTATGGTGACTCCTACCAACTGAAGTTTACAATTCCAGAAATTAAAACTAATAAAATAGTTTAAATGAAATTTTAAAGTAAAGATAAATTCAAGATTTAAAAGAAATAATGAATCTATAACATACTAATGTAACGTGTTTACACACTATGGAGAACTACTAAGTTTACAGTACCATACTGATGTTTTCTATGAAACAAATCTGTAGTTGTACATTGAATTTTGGATTAGTTTCTAAATGCCTCATGATCTTAATAACACTGAATTAATTATTTAAAATATGAGTTCTCTGTAAGATCTTATTTATCAATGTGGTTTTATTAGATGGTATAAAATGGTGCTTTTGACAGTCTCTTAAATGCAAACCTTTGAAATTTCTAGTTTTTATTTTATTTTACTTTTTAAGATAGAATGCAATGTAATCCAAGCTAACCTCAAACTCACTATATGAAGAGGACCATACACTTCTAAGCCTCTGGTTCCATCTGGTTACTGGAATTGCATGTGTGTACCACAACACCTAGTATGCATCTTGCTTACGCAATCCAAAGCTTCTTGAATGCTAGGCAAGAAGTCTACCAACTGAGCTCCTTCCACAGTCCACTCACAAATTTTCAACAAATTGTAGTGTGTGTGTGTGTGTGTGTGTGTGTGTGTGTTAAAATAATTTTTCCAAATAAGCATGATTTCACTCCCAGTAACTGGCTCATTGAGTTTCAGAAAGAGAACAAAAGATGTTCCAAGAGTTCTGCTCACACCACCCCCAAGTCACAAATGTTCCTCCTAGTTCAAGTACCATTGGCTGGTATAAGTCTGAAGTGGTTATACCTATTCCATTTACCGCAAATAATATGTAAAAAGATGTACAAAAGAACAAAGATGAAGCAAAATTTTAATTGTTTACCATGGACATCTCAAGGTTTTTGGAATCCTGTGATTGTTGACAATGAAGAGTGGATTTTGTCTATGGTGTAGACTCAGTTTGTTCCATGCCAAAAAACAAGCTTTATCTAACATTGTTTTGTCACATCAGTGAGCATGTTAAAAATGTACTGCAATAGTTTTTACTGCATCAGTCTGAAATGATATGTTTTAGGCATTTCTGGTATCCATATTTGGAGAACTGCTGATATAGTGGACCAACCTGATGTTCTGCATTAAGTACATGTCCTCTTCATACTATATTTGATAAAGCTCAAGCCAATTGACAGAACATGTGAGGCCCTTTTATGTATAAATCCTGTGTCATGCGATTCCAAACATTAAAATTCTTCTTAAAGGAAAAGAAATGGCCACACTTTTTATTTTGTTACCTGTTTAGTTTACAATGAATACATTATTAGTCTGCTACCAAACATAAATGCATCTTATTCTGTGAATACATATACAATTGTGTTACTGTTTGATTAAGTTTATAGTTGTATATTGTCATATACCATGACTTATTTTATGACTTTAAAGCTGATGTAATAAATGGAGATACACTAGAGAACATAGTACTTGCCTTCCATATATATTGGTAAAAAACAAAAAACAAAAAAAACCCCAAAAAAACAAGAAATGATAATCAGTACATACAGAGCAAGAAACTTTATGGCATCTATCAATACCGAAAATATCCTCTCCAACAATTCCTTAGAAGTTCTTAACAATGGCAATGTGGAAAGCCTATAGGCTCAGTGATTAGCATGTGAGCTGGCTCCAGATCAAAACTCCACCTACTAGATTCTTATTTACATTTATTGTATTAAGGGATGGTGACATCAACAAAGTTTCAGGAGATCAGCTTCACCTTTGCCTATGGATCTGACAATGCATAAAAGTTCTGAAAGTTCTTCTGCACCTACTTCACAATTATTTGAGTAAATAATCCCAGGCCCTTTTGGAACTGAAAAAATAACCACATTATACTCTCAACCTACCCAGGTAGTTTTTCCTGAAGACTGATACATTTCCTCATTAAAGAGTCAAAGAAGCAAAGTCAGGTCTGGAAACTGAATAATGTATAGAGATTTTTGAGTGGTGGTGTTCACAGAACCTACCTTTGACTTCAATCATTTTTTCCAGACTTCTTTTTATTGCACACATTCAGCTGCACCTTTATATACTGCTCATTTAATTTGTCTATTGAGCTTACAAATCTTATATTCTATCTTTTTCTAACAGCCTATCTTTTGTTTAATGCAATAATTACATCTCCATTTTTATGCCCATTAAGTTTCATTTCCTGGTATCTATGACTTGAATATTCTATTTCTTTCATTTTCACCAGGAATGGATAGACACTCCACAGTGTGATCATTATCCAGGTTCCCCACAGAAAATTTTCTCTAATATTTTCAATGACACTCTTCCCATCTTCTGACGCATAGACCTTACTATTTAGTAAACAAAGTAAGTGTCCTATGGCCTATCATCCACACTAAATTCATGTGGTAGATTTTTCCACTGTATTTTTTTTTATAATTTATCTTCCTTGGGGCATAGTCTTCGTACTGTGTCTTCATAGTATAATTATAAAAATAGATTGATAAAAGTTATACATCTGGAAAAGAATTCATTGATGGAGGAGAGAAAAATAAGGTCATATGGGAAAAAGATTAAACATGATACATTATGTATATTAAAACTCTTCCAAATGCATAATCCATAAAAACTAATCATGATTAAAGGAGCTGGTAACATAGTTCAATGCATGGCATTCACCTGGCATATATGAGACTCTGTGTTCAGTCCTAAGCACTGAAAAAATATTAAACCAAAACAAAGTGAAAATCCTGTTCTAGCCAGGAAATGGACTTGGTGACTTGAGCACTTGCCTAGCATACTCAACATACTGATACCAACCCACACAAACAAAGAAAATGAAAGACTGAAGAATTTCAGTAATAAAGGAGAATATGAATATTGTGGAAGTACATGAAGAAAGCTTATTGTGAAACTACATAAGGAATTAATACTATTTTATTTGTGATATGCATGTATAAATTTAAAATAGAATGCAATGATCTTTAAAACCTAAATAATAAATAATAAATTTTAAAGATTATTTTAATTTTTAGACTTCCTAATATTAACTACTACTTTTCAAATTTAAAAGTTTCCATTTTTATTGCAAAAAAAAACCTTATATTTGTTCTTAATGAATGAAACCTGTACGATTTTTATACTATTTTGTTCTATGTTTGTTTATACTATGAGGTGAAGTGATGACGGAAGTGTGTACATATTATAATATCTGAATCTTTAAATGAAAAAAAAACAATAGAGTTTATATGAAATTTTAAGTAATACATGGTCTTAAAATAAAAAAATAGAAAAATAAGTTAATGATGCAATTTGAACAAAACACATTGTATGCAGCTGGCAGTGGGAAATTGAAACAAATTACTTTTTTAAAATTTACCATTATAAATTTAATTAATTTAACTCCAACATTAGGTTTTCATCACTAATTGAAGCACGTGTGGGCTGATATTTACCCATGTACATGATGATAAATATACATATTTTGTTCGTGGACATTAAGGTCCATTTCTCTAATCTTAAGAGAAGTTTCAGCTCTCCACTTCCACATGCGTGTAGCAGCCAAAAGCTCATCTTTCATGGAGAACATCTAGTCCTTAACCTTTACTGTTATTTGACTCTACCCAATTAATATGCCCAGTCATACATTAGAAATATGTTAAAACTTGAATTAAATGTCTTACATGAAAGCTTATAATACCACATCGTTTTCTGGGAAAGACTTTAATTAATTGAAGGATGAAAATATTAAATGCCTATAAGCATTTTCTATACTATTAAAAGTCTTTTCCTCTTACAAATTAGTAGGAAGTACAGTTTGAGATCGTGACAATTGTTATAAGTACCTTGAGTCAACGATCCTCCAAATACAAAGTTAATAATATCCTTTAATTATTTAATTTATTTTCTATTAATATTTTAATAATATTAGATGTTAAGATATATAGCAAATTTTCAACAAAAGGAAAAGAAAAACTTAGACTTGTAATTGGAGTAATGTATATAAATAGTACTACTTGATAAGGTCTGATAATAAATAAAGATAAATGAGGTACAATCAAATTTTGTTGAAAATACTGAAGGAGCTAAATATAAATTAATGTGATACCTGAAATATGATGATGGGCTGGTTAATCAAAGAAGGGGGAGTAGTTACGGTATGCTAATCAAGGCATTCTAAGTAAGGCAATGAGGCATAGTTGCAAAGTGATCACAATACGAAATCACAAGACAGTCTGCTAATTAGTAGCTTGACTATATTCCTTCTGTATCTGACTTTTTCATTAACCTGCAAACAGGACAAGGACAGGAAACAGAACTTACGTTGCCTCCACTCATTTTCAAAATATTTCTCTGGAAACAGAATAGTAGTGCAGTAAATTTGTGAGGTGATGGTGAGGGTTGGGAGACTTGGAGGATGGGGAAAAACCCATTTATAACCTATGCACACTTCTGTGTTCACCTTCATTGACACTAAGCTTTTACAGTTGAGAGAGCTGCAGCTATGTCAGAGCAGTTGGGTGCATAGCTACATAAGGACACAAACTCATATCTAACCAAAGATTGATGTGTTTACCAATCAAATATGCTGCTCCTTAAGAAGAACAGATATTCCTGATTATCTTACTTGTATGCCTATATTATTTTACTTGTATATTTATTTTCAGGGATAAACATTTGGCATTGGATAATCATTTTGTGTGCTCTTCACTGGGAAAGAGTTTCTCCAACTCCTGTCATTCTTTGGTTACCTATAGTTCTTTGTGTAGGGTTGAAGCCTGGTGCTCCTTCCCTCATATACTTTAGTTGTTGTTGTTGTTTAGCTCTTGTTTATGCTGTCATGCTGGTACGATTTTCAGTGAAACTTTATTTCTAGGTGGCACAGTCTCATAGCAAATTCCCTTATCATCTAGCTCTTACAATACTTGCACCTCTTCTGCAATATTCCTTGAGCTTTAGTTTTGGGAATTGTACTATAGATGTATTCATTGGAACTGCACTTCACACCTCTGCATTTTGATTGGTTGTGGTTTTCTGTAAAGGTCTTTTCTGTTGCAAAGGGAATTATCCTTAATGAGGAGTGAAAACTACACCTAATTGTGAGCATCATGAAAATATTTAGGATGTAGCTGGGGATTACACTGTTCCAGTAAAGTGGCAGTTGTGTGTCCAAAATCCATGCCACTGTATCTGGGTAGTTGGCAGGGTTACAGTATCAGGCAAGATTGAGTAAGACAGAAGTCCAACTGCTGTTGGTTGCTGCCAAAGTATGCATGCCCCTACTGGATTTTCATGCCATGTTGGTTGTTGTGGGTCATGAGCATCGTAGGTGAATAGGACTATTTGTTGCCTTTGAATGCTTGCACAGTGCCTTTGGGAATCATGAAAGCTATCTTCAGGGAGAAGACATTCAGGTTAGTTCCAGCTCAGGGGCCTCTGAGCCCTGTGTCCCAAGTTTATGGCATCTTCAACTTAATAAGGATTTACTGTTCCCCTATTGAGGGCAACCAAGGGCAATAGCACTAGTCTGTGATGTTTAGACATCTACTACCAAAAATTCAAAAGAGGAATTCTAATGTCTAGCCAATAAGATTTCAGTTATATGATTGTTGACTGTTGGAGGGCATACTGTAAGCTCAAATGAGACATTGTCTTTTAAACTCTGTATGTATATTTATGCAAAGACTTACTTGTATTACAAGGCTGTTTGGGTAGATGGTTAATAGTGTGGTTCCTCTTGTTCTGGAAAGACTCAGTGAAGAAGTATAGGGCAAAACCAGAACGGGGAAGTGGGAAGGGGTGGGTGGGAGGACAGGGGGGAGAGAAGGGGGCTTATGGGACTTTCGGGGAGTGTGGGGCTAGAAAAGCGGAAATCATTTGAAATGTAAATAAAAAATATATCGAATAAAAAAAAAGATCACAAAAAGCTAAAAAAAAAGAATAGGAAAGAGAAACTATTAGAAGATAAGGAAGAACAGAAGGCAGGTAATAGACACATGAGTAATGAAAGGGGTTTTAAAGCTCATTGTTTTGCTAGTTTTAACTTTGTAATAAGTTTTTACATGTAAACAAGCACATAAAATGTAATAATACATAGTAAAGGTATAATTTCCGATATGAAGCTCTACCATTTCAGATAGCTATTCTAACTGTATAGAAGTTCGTTGAAATGTACAAATTTTGGGTATGGTTAATTTCACTGTGATACACACACACACACACACACACACACACACACACGATTCTTTGCAATAAAGTTTTAATTATTAAAAGTAAAAAAAAATAGTGTGGTTCCTTATGACATTTTCAGGTGTTCTTACTGTTATTTTTATTCTCCCCTTTTCTTCTGTGATATTTAGCTCTCTTCTCCTATGTAGTCTGATTCCCTTTCCTGTTCCCATTTTCCCAGTCAGATCACCTGGACTCTGTTATTCTACTCTTTACCATTTTCATACTAGGCAATGCCAATGCTGCTGCTGTTGTTGTTGTTGTTATTTTCCTGGTTTTTAAAGATACATCAGAATATATCCTCACATTTGAAGAGTTAGAGCAATATTTTTTACTTTCTGGCCCCATGTTATCTCATGCAAAGTGAACTTTTCTAGTTATATTGTTTTCTTGCAAAGTTATAATTTTATTTTTCTTTCATTTTAATTGAATATGGTTTCTTAAATCATACAATATATCCTGAGTATAGTTTTCTTTTATACAGCTAAGCTGTATTTCATAGTGTATGGGTATACTACATTTTCATTTATCAGCACAACATTTAGGGTTTTTTTTCACTTTCCTAGCTTAGAACAGAAATGAACATGGCTGAGCAACATATATTCATGTGGCAACAATTAATCAAAAAAGAGGTCATGGAAGAGTGCCAAGAGAGGTTTAGAGGAGGCAAAGTGAAGAGGAAAATAATGTAATTATATTATAATCTTGAAAATATAAATGATTGTTTAAAATGAGGCAAAATCAGATAGGACTGTATCACTTTGACTCTGATAGAAAATAAAAGGAGGGAGGAAAAAAACTCAGCTGAGTTCTTTTTTTCTCCGCAGCGGGGCTGCCCACTATCCTGAGACAGCTCCTATGAATTTGCAAAACTGCAAGTATAAGCAGATGATAACCAAAGAGTGTCATATTAATTGTAGCTAATATTGGTCAGTAAATAGCAGATACTCTTCAAATTTTAACCAAACTCTTACAAAATTAATTTACTAATCTGTATTAGTCAAAGGTGGAATAATTTGTTGTATCTTTAAATCATTGCTTTTTATGTGTTTATTTAGTGTGTGTGTGTGTGTATGTTCATATGTACAAGTGTAGGAAGATGTATGAGTTCTGGGAAGCCAAAAATATGAGTCTTACACATGCTAACCAAGTTTTTTTTTTTACCCCTAGAAAACATCCCAGAATTTGTAATATAGTTCATTTTATTCCTTTTTTTACTTTAATTTAAATTCATACAGTAAGAGGTTTATTTCTTTTATCTCTATATTTATTTATTTTCTGCATTCACCATACTAACTTGTGTGTGTGTGTGTGTGTGTGTGTGTGTGTGTGTGTGTGTGTGTGTTTGACATCGCTAAAAGAAACCTAAGTAATTCCAAATAAATAAATAATTGCAGGAGTTATTTAGTTTACTTACAATAAATCTCAAAATTCTATTTGGGAGGCTAGAGATATGGCTCCAAGAGTAAAGGTTCCCCAGTTTGAGCCCTAGAATCCACATAAATTTGAAGGAAGATAATTGCCTACACAAATGTTCTCTGACCTCCATACAAGTATCATGGCATATGTACCTATACACACACACACACACACACACACACACACACACAGAGAGAGAGAGAGAGAGAGAGAGAGAGAGAGAGAGAGAGAGAGAGAGTAATGTTAGGTTTAATTATTCACTACTTGGCCTGATAATATAATCTGTAATAAGTTTTTCCTTAAGACTCAGTGTAGCAGTATAGGGCAAAACACGAACAGGGAAGTGGGAAGGGATGGGTAGGAGAATAGGGGGAGGGAAGAGGGCTTATGGGACTTTTGGGGAGTGGGGTGCCAAAAAAGGGGAAATCATTTGAAATGTAAATAAAAAATATATCTAATTAAAAAAAGAAGTTAAATGCTGTGCTGGTTTTACTATCTGCTTATCCCATCTTACTTAACAATAATTGTTCATCAAATTACCTAAAACAGACCTGTGATCATTTCGTTAAGACCCGGGTAAGCAGTTGGTGATGGACTTCAGTAGGGTAAGTATTAGAATCCTGAATGTCATCAGGTGCACAACAAAACTGAGAAAGCTATAGTATTTTACAGTAGAGCTTTCTACTTTCTGCAATCTGCCATAGAATGTGGAAACCTAAAGAATTATGACAACTAAAACCATAAAGATGTTGCAAATTAGGTTCTTGGGATTTCAGTCAACTGATATGTAGGACTGCTCCTCAGAAAAGGCTGTAGTCCCCAAGGCTGGGAATGTGTCAACTAGTGGATCACAAACCAGTAGCCTATAAACCACTGATACTATTCAGAAAATTTTGAAGTCCATCATTGAACAGTAATTCTGTACACAAGATGTCTTTCTTTCACTTCAGCTCATGTTAACCATGATTGTAATTTTTCCTCCATGTCAAACTCAGACATAGATTCCAGAGATTAGCAGTGTTTCATATCATGGAAAATGAGGTGATAAGTGCAACCAGTATTTTTTATGTGATGCATATGCATTTTTATTGAGTGAGAAGTCATTTAGAAAATGTAGAGAATTTGTGTAAATGAAAACTCCAAAGATAGAATTTACTTCTATTGGACTTTTTCTATACTATTGCCAAAAATACTTTCTGCTAATAATAAAAAAAATTTAATAGTTTTCATTAAGTTGAAAATGGGTTTACTGGGCCATAAGTGAACAATTTTTTATTTTATTGAGTACTTGAAAAATTCCTCAGAATTTCCATTAAAATTCACAGTATTTTGCAAGGAAACATTTTATTTCTTAGCTTAAAAACCCAATATCAAATGATATTTATCAGCTGAAAGCTCACCACTGGACACTAAGTTGGCAATGCTTGCCTAGCAGGGGAAATATGCTAGTGCTGAACATTGACCAGCAATTGCAGCAAAAACAATCTCTGTGGACTGTAATGTGAGAGACTAAACTAGCAATTTCTTTTGCTGAAGCTCATCTTATTACCTGGCCTTTTGAGGCAGAAAACTAGATGGAAATGAATGTTCTAAGGCTTAGCACAAAGTGGGACTGTGGAATGTTATGTATTATGGACAAGAAAATCTTGGAATATAGCACAAACCAATGTACTCTTAAAGGTGCAATAAAAAAAATCTATAAAATACTTCAATATAAAGATAACCTGTCTCACATTAACTGGATAGAAGGATGCCACATGTGACACAGCAGCAATCTAGGTAAGCCTCAAAAAATAAAATATAAGTAATAAGGTAATTCAATTCAAAAGTAATAATTTTATCTAGAAATATATGCATAACCTTGCATATAATGTGAAGAACTGCAATGTTACATATATAGGTGTGTGTGTGATGTTAGTTCTGTAAAGATAAGCTAAATTCAATATCAGTCAATACAAACCTAAAGAAAAACAAGCACATTTTCTAATACCAAGTCTTATTAAAATATTAAATTTCATGCATAAGAGTCACTAATCTCCTTTTTTGTTTGTTTTTTTGTGTTTTGTTTTTTAAATATTTTACTTTTTTATTTGATATATTCTTTATTTACATTTAAATGATTTTCCCTTTCCTGGATACCCCCTCCCTGAAAGTTCCATAAGCCCTCTTGCCTCCCTAATGATCCCAGTTTTTAACCTCTGCCACGTTCACATAATGCAATGGAAGAGCCTGGAAATAGAGCACATGAAAGCTCTGCGGTTAGACTGGATCTCCACCTCTGTGAGGGCATCAGGTCTTATTCACCATGTCCTTTGTTAAATTAACAATTATGTATCTAAAGTCAGTTTTGTAGGGTAAATGGCAGTGGACCTTGGAAAATGTACCTTGCTTTAACTGAGTAGCACTGATGTAAGGCGTTATGAGGCCCATGGCTCAGTAGGTGTATTTGAACTTGAACACAAATGTTGTGGGGGAAAAAAGTGATCGGAGCAAATGAATTTCTATCAATATAGAAAACATTGTAAAAGTATTGAAATTCAAATAAATACAATAGGCAAATTCTATTACTTACTGACTCTAAGGTGGAAGAGCGTCAAAAAATATCCATAAGCAAAAACAAACTAACAAACAAACAAATAAATAAATATAAAACCAGAGTATGTAGAGTTAACGATCTACCATTCATTGTAATGGTGAGGTAACTATAGTTTTCTAAAGAAGTGTGTCAGAAGTAGTCTTCACCACAACACAAAATTCAACAAGCAGTGTATATGATTCCATAAATAAAAGTAAAATACAAAAATTTGCCTTTCAAAGTTAAATTTCTGTAATACATTTTTTTAATTTTTTTTTTTTTTGTGAACAACTTGGGAATGCTACTTAAAAGGGGAAAGATGGATGGGAGAGGTTGAGAAGTTCATGCTGCTCCTCCTGTAAGAGAGATTCTGTGCCCAGCTATAATGTGGTGACTCACAAGTTCCAACTTCATTGTCAGGACAACTGATTCCCTTTGTACATTCATGCAGGCAAACATGCATATACATGAAATAAGGGCCAATGTTCCTTTAAAGGAGAAAATATTAATTTTGACTAGTTTTAGAAGCTTCAGCCTATGGTTGCTTGGACCCAATTTTCTGGGCAGACTATCATACTGGTACAAACATATGGTAGAGAAAAGCTGTTCACTTCGTGGCTAAATAGGAAGCAAAATTTACACAGAATAGCCAGGGTTGACAAATCATAATGACTGATATATCTTAATATAGCTTAATCCCTTTGTATAGACCCACTTCTTAAGTTTCCAAAACTCTAAAAATAATACCACAGGCTGAGAGTTGGGGGTAACTATTCAAAACCTGAACTTTGGAAGGACATTTTATATTTGATAGCTACCTAAATATGAGAGGGCTTTAATTTCATAATATCTCTGAAAGAAATTCTATTCTTAGATGTATCAGGATTTAAATTGTCAATTTCAATTGGCACTGAACACAAGTAGATAGATAGATAGATAGATAGATAGATAGATAGATAGATAGGATTTATCAATTGAAGATAGATAGATAGATAGATAGATAGATAGATAGATAGATAGATAGATAGATAAGGGTATTTCTGTATTCCAGCCAGGTCATACAGTAATCCAGGGTATATCTGCATTCTTACTGGATCATATGAACCTAGGTCTTACCAGGAAAGTCATGTTGCTAGATTGAAATTCCTCTACATCTGCATGTGGTTTGCTCTTATTGCCAAAGCATTGCTAGTTGGGATCTCATCCAAAACTAAAGAGAATTCCTGAAGCCTGAAGCCTCTCTGTAATGGAACTCAGTGAGTCTGACAAAAGCACAGTAGACTTTATGGTGAGCACCCCTACTGGAATGAGTGAAGTTTAAAGAGCAAAATAGTCGAACTCCCTACATGTCTATCTTAGTCAGATGGCGAACTAGATTATTTACTTATATACTCAATTTTTAAGGTTTTTAATTCTATAAATCAGTATGTATGTGTGTGTGTGTCTGTCTATGAATGTGTATAATAGTAAGCAAAAGTATCATACAATAGTATTTTTATTGCTAAGATTGAGCCAAATTTCTGACTTATAAATTAGCAAATAAAGTCTCCTAATTTGTCTTGATTAAGGGTTGATGACTACTAACTTAGTTGGGCTTTACTGTTGTGAACAGACACCATAACCAAGAAAACTCTTATAAGGACAACATTAAATTGGGGCTGGCTTACAGGTTCAGAGGTTCAGTCCAGTATCATCAAGGCAGGAGCATGGTAGCAGTGTCTAGGCAGGCATAGTACTGATAGTTCCACATCTTCCTCTGAAGGCCACTAGGAGACTAGCTTTCAGGCAACTAGGATGAGGGTCTAAACACCCATGCCAAGAGTGACACATTTCCTCCAACAAGGCCACACCTGCTCCAACAAAGTCATACCTCTAAATAATGCCTCTCCCTGGATCAAATATATTCAAACCACCACAACTACCTTCTTGAGACCTGATTGCTTCAGTAAAATCTGAAAATATAAATCAGATACAATAAAGTCTGATCTTGTGTATGCTTGCTTCCCTGAGAATGGTATCTATACAAGAGGTATTTTTCTTTTAGGTAGAAATCTAAGGACTTCATAATCATTAAGATGTGTGGAATGTGGCAAATGTGAGAGGAGATGCAAAGACAGATTGTGAAGAAAAAAGAGACCAAGTATTAAGTATTTCTGTTCTATTGTTCCTAAATACTATTTGCTAAAGGAGATTTTTCTTATTTGATGTTTTGAACTCTACATTTAGTTTTAATATTTACCACAAAACAGTGGGCCTTGAAAAATATTTTGGAAAAGTGATACATATGTTAAAATGATTATACTATCAAATATCACAATATTAAATAAACTGAAGCAAAATACAGTTTTTATATTAAATTATTGGCTGCTAAAATTGTGTTAAATATGCATAAATACATTGTAAGCTATATGTGCCATTGAAAAGAATAATGCCTAATGGTATAGGAAAGCTCAAATTCAGTAAATCTTCTTAGCATTAAAAGATTTACCCAAGAAAATACATCTAGTTCAAAACCAAATGTCATCTTAGACTGAAAAACCAATTGTGTAATGAATTTCTTTGCTGAGTGACTCATTTCATCCAGTCATCTCTAGTTTCAATGTTCTTTAAAGTTCATTGTTGGTGATTTTAAAAAACACTGACAAAAACCAGGAAACTAGATAAGAGTGTAGCCATCAATTTACCCAGACTTACAGGACAGGTAAGTGTATCTAATCAGCATATAGTGATTCTTAGTAAATATGAATTATTTCATCAATTTCAGAACTATGATAAATGATAAACTGGATAAATTTAATAGTATAATTTTATCTATAAATTCACAAATAATGTGATTTATTATCTGAGAATAATAAGAAAATAAGAACAGAGAAATAAGGATGAAAAATAATTACAAAGCATAAGAAACAACTTACTGTTACATATTTGAATTTAAAATGATGATTACTTCTAAAACAAATCAACCTTGATTGATTAACCTTTTAGATAGTTTATCATGTGGACTGAGAATACAGATTTATAGATCTTATCTCTATGTGTGGAAGAAATCACTACAGGAAAGTGGTGACACTCTTGCACTATATTATAGGAATTTGTGCATTTTTTAATATTTTATATGCTTTTATATACAGAATTGTTGTGGATATTTTGTTTGCATTCTGTTTTATCTTTTGCTAAATAACTTTCTTTTTTGATATTTTTATTTTCTATATTCTTTGTTTACATTCCAAATGATTTCCCCTTTCCCAGATCCCCCTTTCCCATATGTCCCATAAACCTTCTTCTCTCCATCCCTTCTCCAATCACCTCCCTCCTTTTTCTCTGCCTTTATATTCCCTTCCCATGCCAGATCAATCCTTTCCAGGAT